>NC_092864.1:8399020-8407404 GCF_032062135.1 Pyxicephalus adspersus
ATCTGTCAGACAAGCTGCATGTGAGGTTATCTGATAGTCTTTGTTTTTACTTGTTTCTGTGTTGTTGTTTGAATTGACCACTCCCCTTGTATCAGCTGGAGCTGGTGGTCATTACTGTTCCTCCATTTAGTCTGGCCTCACACTTCATACTGTGCCTTGATATTCATTGCTGGGATGTGAAGAGCTGTTGTGTTGTGCCATCCTTAGTTCGTGTTCATATCTGCTAATCAGATAAGTTCTGAGTTCCTGCTTATTTACCTGCTATTAGGATAAGTTGAATTATTTTTGGTGTTTTGGTGTTTTTGTGGTTCTTTTGTTTTTTACTAGGCCTCAGGGAGACACTGGGTCTTTCATAAGGGAAGGAACCAGTAGTCTCAAGCCAGATACTTTCTAGGGCTATACAGGGCTAGTAGGGCCTAGGTTCCTGTGTATGAGTATTCCCACCATCAGGGGATACTCATACTGTTAGGAGTTAGGGCTAGGTTAGGGTGTCTGCAAGGGGTGACCATTCCCTTTTCCCTAGCCATTGGAGGCCTAGTACTGAGTATAACCTTTCTGTTTCCCTCCCCTCCCTGTTATCTGTGACAACACTAGGGGCACTTGTTTTTCCCCTAGTCCAGTGTTTCTTATTTATTTTAACAAAGAGGAATCCCTTGAAATAACGTTCTTCAAGGAACCCCTGTTATAATGACAATATCCACAGCTCACGGTATTTAAGTTTGGTGGTCAATAAGAAGAAGGCTTCCAACATTTTTGACCAGTGTGAAGCCTGCCACCTATATAGATATCCAAAGCGAGCGAGATTTGTTTGATAAGTTTGATATCGAGGCGAATCAGGCTGTTCTCGCTTACCGAACGTTTAAGCAATGGTCTTGTAATTCGCCATGAGGTTGTGTCCTTCCAAACAAACTAGGAAAAATGCAGGGGGCAGGCACAGCGACTATTTTCCTGCAGGAATGTCGTGGCTAGGAGGGAATCATTTGCTCCCAGGATGCACAGCAAGACCCAACAGCCCAATCAGGAGAGATCTGAGTAAAGGCATATCTACAAGGAAAGAGGGAGGGTTAGTGACTCCATCTTGTCTTCTGCATCAGAGAAAGAAACAGGGAGAGAAGTGCACTATAACATGGACAGGTTAGGAGCCTTTTGTATAACTTGAAATATACAGTATGATGACACTTCTTGTTATCTAGCAAAACTGCCAAAAAAAACAGATACAGTGGTACGTCAGTATAAGTCCACTTTGGAATAAGCCCAACTTGGTGTAAGTCCTGTTTGGACGCGAAAAATGATGCTTGGTATACAACCTTTGTGCTAGAACTTGTATGGGTCAAAATGAGTCATAACACTGCATGCTACCCTTATTTACCTCTCTCCAGACAAAGCCATGACTGCCCAGAGTGTCAGTACGCCTGTTGCTATCATTCAGTGAGCAACCCCCACTATAACTCTCTGTGAATTACATAACATCTCCTCCTCCTCCCTTCTCGGCACCATCCTAGCAGGGACTTGACTCTTCTCAGCAATGTAAGTTTTCATTTAATTTATTTTATCTAATTGTTTTTGTAGTTATGTATTTTAGTATTAAGCAGTGTTTAAATTATTTTATACAGCCCCATCAATGTATAATATGCCAATAACAATGGGATTTTTTTTTCATGGGAACAGATAAAAATGTGTATTTCAAAAAAATTTTATTCTAATCCCACTTGCTATCGATCAAAAAAGCCAGAAAATGTAAAAAAAATACAGATATTTCAATCTGATAGCACTTGCTATCTATCAAAAAAGCAAGAAAAATTTTAGTATTTTTCTCAAAAAATACAGATGTTTTATTCTGATCCACTTGCTATCAAAAAAGCCAAAAAAATTTTGTATTTCTCTGAAAGAAAATACAGATATTTCTATCTGATAGCACTTGCTATCTATAAAAAAAAGCCAGAAACATTTATGTATTTCTCTAAGAAAATACAGACATTTTATCCTGATAGCACTTGCTATCTATCAAAAAAGCCAGAAAAATTTCTGTATTTCTCTATAACAAAATGCAGATATTTAATTCTGATACCACTTGCTATTTAGCAAAGAAACTCTTTGGTACAGATGCATTTTTTCCCGAATAAGTAAAAGATGAGCAGTAGACACAGGGGAAGGTGTGGCGTTGGGCAACCTGTCACATCTGGCAGGGGGCATACTCCATTTCTCTCTCAGTTTCTCTATCCAAGAACACAGGGCACTAGATGTGATGAATGGGGAAACTTGTCCATAGTCAATCTCCAGTGCCCCGGGGATCACCTGCAGTCACAGCTGTGACCGCAAAACTCCCACAGTTATGTGACCGTGGGAACTGAACTGCAGATGAACTCTGCGGTTCCACTACGATCCCCGGGGCACTACAGGTTAATTAAGGTCGGGTCTACCCGTGTTCGAAAAGCCATTTTCATGTCGTATATAAGGACAACCCAAATTCGAGCACCAACACTGGTCCCCAGTACCTGTTGTGGTGTTGCTCCTGTTGTGTAGTTTTGTAAGATATACTGTTGCTGATCCTGCCTGTTTCTGACCGAGTGTATGCTGACTGGACTGCCATTTTGCCTGTTGCCCCGATTCTGCTTTTGTCTTGCTCTAGAATACCTCTTCTGGTAAATTAATAGCATGTCAGAAACCTTGCTCTGTATTCTCCACTTGTCTCCGCTGTAACCTTGGTACTACACTATCTGTGGGCTCTCAGTCCTTTTCCAGACATCATCCCTTGCACACAGGGGGCAACCTTGTGCTGGGATGGCTTAACTAACCTCCCGAAGGTGAGCAAGAGCTTGCTTTAATGAAGAGAGCAGTGTTGGATGGGGGGACTGGTATCTGGCAAGTAGTGGTGCTGGACTAGGTCATGACAGTCAAAATGCTATGGTAGGGGTTTTAAAACAGAATTAGAGGTGGACAGATGTTGTCAAAGATGAGCCCCGCCCTTGTTCAGAGATGGTTGTTCCAATTTAAAGTAGACGGTCTCTGTCACTCCTCTTGCACCTCGCTGTCCTGCAAAAAATGTCCCTTTGCCTTTAGAAGTAGAAACATTGCTGAATCTTGCCCTGTAGCATCTACCCTTCTATGTTTGGCCATTATTTTGTTAAGAAGTTGATTTATTCTTCCAATGTACAGGTCTTTGCATTCCTCAATACACTTCACCACATGCACCAGGATAATTCACTTCTGTTGGATCTTTTGGATGTACAATTTTCTGTCTCAGGGAATTTCTGAGCTTAAAAGATACAAGGATGTGATATTTGTTAAAAAGTCTTCTCAAAATTTCTGACACTCCAACTACATCATGATAAGTATTTATATACTTTATTTGCTTGTCTCCTTCATTTGATGGTCCTGAAGTTTTGCTCGTGCTTGTGGATGTTTTACCAAAATCCAGTCTGGTCAATGATAAGATTTCACAGCACTCCAGTCTATTTTGTTCTGTTTGAATTGTTATTAATAATATTATTGATACCATTACAAATGCATTTAAAGTTATCAAACAACCTGGTTAAAAAAAAAGTTAAGTTATAAAACAGGAAAATGTATTATTGTTATATGTCAGGTGAGAACAGATTCCGTGGAGACTTTAGTATATCTTGATGGTAACTACTGTCTCCCTGAAGGCTTTTTCACAATAACTGCTAAGAAAGAGACCACAAGAGTATAAATGTCACCTTGTATTCATCGTCTGCCTTGGGAAGTACTACAGACAGTCACACCACTCAGTAGTTTGTGTATTTTCTCTATGCTTGTTTGGGTTTCCTCCAGCTGTTCTGATATCTATCCAGAACCCAAATAAAATGGTAAGTCCACTGGCTTCACAATTCTCTACATTCACAGCTTGGTATTCATTCACACAACCCAACTCTCACATCATACAGTCACACTGGGTCTACCATCACACCTTGTGTTATCTACTCTTTAACAATATGCTTTGCTTTAAGGGAACAAATACAATTCAAAACTGAACATTAAAAGAGAATATATGGTGCTTAATATGTTTATTATTTTTATTTATATATATTGTATTATGGTCTAAAAATTTAAAAATGTGGTTTTTCACCTGGTAAATAAAAGAATACTGCTTATGAATATATTATATTTACAGCTAGCAAATTGTGTCCTTTTTGTAAGCAAACATTTTTAAATGGTGAGTATTAATAACAAGTAAATACATTTTTACTTGTAAGTCTTGTTTTATAATATTTCTTTTTAAAATCCGTGAAGTGATAATATAATTTTGTGTCTTGCAGTCGGACAGTTATTAAGGTATTATAATTTTTGGCAGGTATAGGAAGCATTGTTAAAAAATGTATTAATGAGTTAACTTTATTTATCCCTGGTTTGGTGTATCCTTTTGGATTTTTTTTTTTTACTTTTAGGTTTTTATTGATTTCCATGCAGAAGTTTTACATATATTGCTTTTGTAGGACAGTCACAGCTTTCTTAGGATGATACCTTCCAAAAATATTTCATTTTCTCACCAACCTGACAAAAAAACACACAAAAAAGCACTAAAATAAAAATTTAATTGAGAAGAGAAAGAAGTAAAAATTAGGAATTATTACAGTTAAGAAATGGTTAATATGACGTTAAACAGTAAGAATTTTTTATTAAAGCATATAGAAAATTGGTAAAGAAAAGAATCACCCCTAAACATTAATGTCAAAGAGTGGTCATTGTAAGAATGCTTCATAAATATGGCTTTTATGGGAGGGTTGTAAGAAAAAAGCCAGCCCCTAAGAAAGGCTACATGATTGAGTTTTGCCTAAAATGTACCTAAGATATGAAGATTCTGAGGCCAAGTGGAAAAAGCAGACCCCCGGTTATCCACCCATGGACCCTAGGGAACGAGTATAGGTGTATGTAGTACCCCTTACCCATTCCTTAGAAAGAAATACACCATGTGTAAGAACAGTCTTTGTTTATTCTTTTTTTAACTAATACCTTTGCAGGACTCTGCAATGGGTACTGTCCCGTGATAATCCATCCATCCATCCAGCCATGTATATTGTCTCACCACAATCCATCCATTGATGATGGCCCTCCATCAGAGTGCTACAGTCTTTAGTCCGACAGTAGCTGTGTGTTTCGGTCATTTCTTTTATCTGGGGCAACTGACTGAATAAATCTAAACAATGATGATGGAGTTTATATCCATATTTGAAATTTTAATCTTCATATTATTTTACAGTGAGGAATGATTACCGACTATTGGAAATTCTAAATATTTTGGTACAACTATACACAACAAATTAGGATAATTTGGAATATGGAATATATTTTTTGGAATATGGAAGATATTTTGGAAATGACATACATATCATATGAATATATCATGGAAAGCAATACATCTAATCCAAAATTCCAAATTTTGCCTTTCTTTATAAAAGCCAACAATAAACTATTTATATTCAACGTTGTATTCTTTTTCCTAATCTATTTGACTGGAATTCTAGTGAACCTGACTATCATTACAGTGATATGTTTGGATCACCATTTGCACGCCCCAATGTATCTATTTCTCTGTAACTTGTCCATTATCGATTTATGTTACACAACTATTATTGTTCCAAAACTCCTCTACATCTTACTATCTGGGAATAACACCATATCCTTCACACATTGTTTTATCCAGATATATTTTTTCTTTGTAGCAGACAGTGCTGAGGTCACAATTATATTTGTAATGGCGTACGATCGATATGTTGCGATTTGTCACCCTTTAGACTATCACCGTCTACTTAACAAGAAAATCTGCATAATGTTAATAAATGTCACCTGGATTTGTGGAAGTTTTAATTCAATTTTAATGACAAGTTCCATCTTAAAAATGACCTTCTGTTCTTCTTTTACCATTCACCAGTTCTTTTGTGATGCTAAAGCTCTGCTCAACATTTCCTGTGGTGGGACTGAAATGTTTTACATCACTGTGTATGCCGAATGTTTAGTATTTGGAATATTAGCAGTTGTGTGCAACTTGATGTCCTATGTAAGGATAATCAGCGTCATACTACAAATTAAATCTAAGGATGGTAGAAGTAAAGCCTTCTCCACCTGCTCATCCCACCTCACCGTCATGGTCATCTACTATGGATCTGCTATATCTGTGTATATGATACCACCATCAGATCGCTATGACATACTAGAACAGATATTAACAGTCTTCTATACCACTGTGGTCCCCATGTTGAACCCTCTCATATATAGTCTACGAAGCAAAGATGTAAAGAAGTCATTGCAGAAATTTTTACAATCATTTTAAATAGGACATTGCTTAATACATGTGTTTTTCATAAATGTGTTTTCAGTTTGTGTTCACATGTTAATGGAAGTATCCTGGCCTGTGTTGAGGGAAATATGTCCGCTACATACATGAAATGGCAAAAGTCAAATACCACGGGGATAACATTTGAGGCTTGGGTTTATTGTATTATTTTATTGTGTTAATACAAAATAAAGAGAAGATTTTAAGCTTTTATTGGATGATTTTAAAAAAGTATGTTCACACCTAAAAAGCAACAGAGCTGTTTCTTCTGGCTCTTTTTAGATATACCTCACTAACTTTTAGGCTGACTCACCAAGCCAGAAAGTCTTTGGATATCTAAAATGTCACATAAGTGGCCATGAATGATGGGGTTATCAGTATGGACACACACATTTTTGCATCTGCAATATTTTTCTATTAGGAAAACTAATAATAAAAGTAATTATAATTTGAATCGTCACACATTCTTTTTATCCAAAACAAAACATAAAATGACTGTAAACATATTGGGCCTGCTAACTTTGCTGGATTACCCAAGTTCACCCATGATAATCTCTCTTTTCCAGTCTTGGAAAGCTTTAGTGAATATGGCCTATTGCGTGTGAAACTCTAATTATAGAGATTGTTTCATATGTGTAAATAGGAATTATTCATCATCCCCTTCTTCAAATCCCCTGGTGCCAGATGGGATTTTTTCATATCACCCCAGATCCTCCGCACTCTGTTTTCGCATCTGCTATCAGTAAAGGACAATTGAGATTATGTAATGGTCCTACCTTGTCACCCAGATAGTTTGGTAAGAGTTTTTGTTTGCTCTCACCTGTTCAGGTATCCCTAGACAAACCTCTAGAATGCACCCTTTTCAGTAAGAGTGATTTACCCCGAAACAAACCTTTCAAATGGGTTATCCAGCTATATCTTGCTAGTGGCAAATATTGCTCCAGCCAAAGTGTGCTCTCCAAATCAAAGGGCAAGTTCAAAATTTCATCTGAGGTTTATTCTCCAAACTTAACTAGCTAATAGTTAATGATAAGCTTACCTGCATGCCTAATGACACTCATAAAGTCTTTGATCAAACAGAATTGTTGGACATTCCACTGTTTAATTTTTGCCTATTCCGGCTCAATGTTCTTTCATCCTGACTTGTTTTTTCCCAGGATAACATTTTTAAGTGTTCCTGATAGGAGGTCCTGTTCCCTATTTCTCTACCCCAAAACTTTTATTTTCTGTGCTCCTTATCTTCCATACCCTCAGAATGGTTTATCAGTTTTGTTATTTTCACTGCCCAAATTTTGTTATGTCTAGAAAAATATTTGGTCTCCCTTCTTTCCTTTTTTCTTTGTATACACTTTTCTAAACTCTTAATAAAATATTGAAATTTAGAGATTGTCTCCAATACTGCAAATCTAATACTAGGGAAAACTGATACTCTTGTTTTACTGAGGTTGCTGAGGTTCATTTGTTGTATTGTGTTTTTAAGTAGAGCACAAGCTGTATTTTCAGTAAACATATGACACATTTGTGGTTTTAGATACCCTGTGCTGAGACCCTCATTATCCAGTGGTTTATTTTGCTTTACCACCTCTGTCTTTAAAAGATATTGCAAAAATGTTTGATATATGATATATTCTGTCAAGGACAGCTGTATATCGGTGCTACATCTATTTTTCATCTATACAATTCCCGAAGGACTTTTAAGGCACCTCTCAATCAATTCACAACTTCTAAAAATTCATAAAACAATTCATTGGATTTTAGAAATATAGATCTATCTTTCATATTCAACATGTAAACAGACAGTATTTATATATAGTGTGACACCAAGGCAGGATTGGAGGTGGAAGAGAGATATATTTGCCCAGGATTCCTCTTGTATGTGAAGTAATTTGCCCAAGATTTCTGTGTGAAGTAGCAGGTGGAAGACTCTCACCTGTGAGATAATTGATGAAGAAGCTCTGAGGGTGGGGATATAACATAGAGCCAGGAGCTCAGTCAGTAGCTTAACTTGGAGAGACACAGACAGGGGTCTGTGCGGGCCCAGCCTAACTTGGAGAGACACAGAGAGGGGTCTGTGCAGGCTCAGCTTAACTTG
>NC_092864.1:8410236-8450663 GCF_032062135.1 Pyxicephalus adspersus
CTAGGTTTAGATATTGCAGCTTGGCATTGCATGCTGTTATTAGGTCTATGATCCACCAGAACCCCCAGATCCTTACATAATACATACATTGAAAATTAGGAGTGATTACAGTTAAGTAAAGGTTGATAGAGGGTTAAACTGGAACATCTTTTATTAAAGCATGTATAGAGTTGGTATAGAAAAGATTCACCCTCTTTAAAAATCTTCACATTTGTTGCATTGCAGTGTTAAATAAAGACAGCTGTATTTACTCAATCCAACTTCCAAGTATATAGGATATATTATATAGCAGTGGTCACCAACCTTTTCAGTCCCACAGACCACTAAAATTACCGGCTCCTGACTGCGCATGTGTGGGGAGCCGGGTGTCACTCAAAGGGGAAAAACCTGCCCCCCTAGTGAAGTCATGATGCCAGAACCCCCGCCCACCCTCCTATCACAGATCTGAGCCTGTGTCCAGAGACATATTCCGCCCACTTCCCTGAGCCTGGGATCTGTACGGCGGATGTGGTCTGCAGCTCTGGCTGGTGCATTCCCTCAGCGGGGTCCTTCTCCTGACCACACTTGGGGGTGCTCCGGCCAGAGCCGCGGACCACTCATATTTTCTTGTGGACAGAGATCGCTGTTATATACATAGGTGAAATATAATAGTAACAGTATAGAAAAATATTGAAAAAAAAAGAATCACTAAGATGAATAAAGAATCACCCCTCCTCTGTACTACTGTAATACTTGTAAACTCATTTGTAACAACCTTCAGCTTCTCCTCACTGATCTTCATAGGCTTCAGTGATCCCTCCTCAATCATCAGTTTAGCATAAAATCAGCCATTACTGGAGCATTTTAGTACAAGCAAACTGAAAACGAACAAACAGCTATGGTTGGCAAGGCACTGTCAGAAGATCTCAGGGTTAAAGTTGTGGACAAAGTCAAGACTCCAATAAATTTCAAATAGCTTATCAAACCCTAGGAATTTGTAAATTCTTTTCCACAGTACATTATATAATTTGAAAATGGAAAGAATTTGGTACTACTAGGACCCTCCTGGGATCAGGCTGTATCCCCAAACAAGATGAAAGAATGAGGAAGAAACTGGTCAAAGAGGCTACAAAGTGGTCTATAGAAAGTTTTAAGGTGTTTACAATGAGTGCATGTGACAGTAATACCATAAGTGCTCACTCCAAAAAATGGGATTATATTGGAAGGTTCCCATAAACCAGATTAAGACTTAATTGACTTGGGACAAAACACACCTTGAAGATTCTGTGACCAAGTGGAAGAAGGTGGTATGGTCAGATGAGAGCGAAATTGAACTAATTGGTCTCAACACCAAATGGTACATCCAATGGAAAGTCAATACAACCCACCAAGCAAAAACACCATACCTACAGTAAAATATGGAGGTGGTAGCATTGTGATGTGGGTGTGTGGCTAGGACTAGGGCACTGGTCCAATGGAAACACAATGGAGGGGGACAAATCCTGTCATATTTTTCAATCTGTTTGTTGCCACTTTATGGCCTGCTGCTGTAAGGTACTGTAAGTTAACACATTGAGCCTGATCTATTAAAGTTATCCAAGGGTGAAGAGGATACACTTTCATCAATGAAGCTTAGTGATCCAGCAAGCCTGTAAAAGATCTGGTCCAGGACTGAAAAATTTGCTAAAAAAAAGTCAATGACTTTAAAGTAGTCCAATCCAGGTTTGCTGGATCACCCAGCTTCACTGATGAAAGTGTATCCTCCCCAGCCTTGGAGAGCTTTAATAAATCAGGTCCAATGTGTTTGCATGACACCATAGTTTATTTACAATCTGCGCACTTTAAATATACTTATTGAATAGGAGATACTTTATCTACTGCAATTGTGGGGACATTCTGGTCTGATAACATAGGCATACATTGAAAAGTGAGACTTTATTTGTCCTTCATCTTTCTTTAATTTTTTTTCCTGCTTTGCTATGTTAAACATTTTTCAGAACTAAGTATAGCCTTCCATGGTAAACCGCAACTATTTGTAATATAAAACGTTCTTGATTTGTTCAGTGCCACATTTATTTGTACGATTTTAATCTTTACTAATTATGTTTTTTTTGTTTTTTTAGCTTACTTTTTTAATAAAAGTGCTGCTTTTATATTTCACACTTTTTCAACCATGCAATATAGTGGAGACAAAACAAAGACTTACAAACAGGGTGCTTTTCTGAATACTTTGGTATGGTATGAATAATGTGTCTCCTTGTTTTAATGTATAATATCACTGGTTCTGCCTAAAATATCAATTTTTTTCATAGTTGGTAAAAAAAAAAAATATAGCTAAATCAAATATAGAAACATGGAAAACAATACATCTAAGCTGGAATTCTACATTTTGCCATTTTTTATGATTAACAATAAACTGTGCATATTAAACTTTTTCTTTTTTTTTCTAATATATTTCATTGGAGTTCTAGTGAACCTCATTATCATTACAGTGATATGTTTAACTCTCCATTTACACACCCCAATGTATCTATTTCTCTGTAATTTGTCCATTTTTGATTTATGTTATACAACTAATATTGTTCCAAAACTCCTCTACATTTTACTCTCTGGGAATAACATCATATCCTTCACACATTGTTTTATCCAGATATACTTTTTCTTTGTAGCACACAGTGCTGAGATCACAATTATATTTATAATGGCGTATGACCGGTACGTTGCGATTTGTCACCCTTTACATTATCACCATATTCTGAACAAGAAAATCTGCATATTATTAATAATGGTCAGCTGGATCAGTGGATGTTTAAATTCATTTTTAATTACAAGTTCAACATGGAAAATTAAATTTTGTTTTACTTTTACCATTCACCAGTTCTTCTGTGATGCCAAAGCTCTGATTAATGTTTCATGTGGTGGGACTGAAATATTTTACACTGTTGTGTATGCAGAGTGTTTAGTATTTGGACTAATTCCAGTTGTGTGCAACCTAATGTCATATATGAAGATTATCAAGGTCATACTATCTATGAAATCTAAGGATGCCAGAAGAAAAGCCTTCTCCACCTGCTCATCCCATCTTATTGTCATGGTCATATTTTATGGATCTGCAATATCTGTGTATATGATACCACCATCAGATCGCTATGATATACTAGAACAAGTTTTAACAATATTCTACACCACAATGGTTCCCATGTTGAACCCTCTCATATACAGCCTAAGAAACAAAGAAGTAATGAATTCTTTTAGAAAATTGTTGCCAAGTTACTAATAGTGTTGGTTGAATAGCTCACTATTCGATTCGTCAGCTATTCGCTCCAATAGAGCAAAATTATTCGGGTGGTTGAATGTCAAAGTCGAAAACCAATAAAGTCAATGGGGGAAAAATTGGGGGTTTTTTCAGGACTGTGTAGAGCTTCTACAGCCTCCAAACAGATGTAAAAAGATACATTATGAAAGGATACATAACAATATTACATACCCCTGTACTTCACATGAATAATAAAGAGCACCTGTCACATCAATATTAGGCTAAAGCTAGGTACACACTTCCAATAATTATTGTTAGAAAATGAACGATTACGACCGATCAACGATTATGCACGATTATACTTGAACGATCATATTGTGCACAATTCTGTACATGCTGTAACAATATGATCGTTCATATATAATCCACCAACAGTGTCCACACGCTAGATACAATCGTTTGAACAATGCAGGAAGTGACACGTAAAAGAGAAAGTATACTGCAGAAACATGCACGATCACTGAACGACCGTACACGCGATAGATAGTGAACGATCATCGGCCAATCAGATCGGCCGTGGCGGTCGTTCATTTTCAACAACAATCCTCGTTCGACGGTGTCGTTGGTCACTTTTTTTAGAACGACTTTTGGCCAATCGGTTGTTCGTCGGTCGTTCGTCGGACGTTTCCAATGATAGTTATTGGACGTCTGTACGCAGTTTTAGTTTACACGGACTGTTTCCCCAGCGTTTAACCTGAGGCTTTTAAAGCCCATGTTTGAAGTCCCCATGCATTCCCATGGGCTAATCTACACCAGGACCCCAGCCCCCTTTAATAAGGAGACTCCCAGATCTCCACCACCCCACCCTGGGTAATGAGTACAGGGGTACATAAATCCCCTTACTCATTCCCTGAAAGGGTTAAAATAGGTGTAGAACATTGAACGAGGCTTTAATGTTAAAATATTTTATTAAATGTGTGTGTTTGTGTAACTAAACTTTTTTTTTCAGGTTATCCCAATGACAGGATGATTCCTTTGGCTGCAATCATGACATAAGCATAGCCATGGGACTCTTAGGGCATTAATCGCAGGGCATTAGGGGTTAAATAAGGACAAGGCTCTCCATTCACCCCTAGTGCTCTGTGATTGGCTGATGTTTTACCTATCTCAGCCATTCAGCACTAGACATGAATGGGGAGAATTGTGCCCATTCATCTCTAGTGCTCTGTGATTGGCTGGGAAATAGGAAACTCTGATGACAGCTCAAGCATCCACTAGCAGCCAATCACGGAGCAGAACAGTCAGTGGTGCTCCCGCAGCCCTAGAGGAGCTGTGACATGTGTTCTGTATCTGTAATTATCCAAGGCTGCATATTCTCCTACTACTAATCAGGGAATAAAAAATAATTGAAAAGGGGAACACAGCATTTACAAGGACCATTTTTTTGTAGATTCTAATTTAAAAAACTGGAGAGTAGAAAAAATTAAACAAAAAAAATAGGAAAGTAAAATCAAAGCAATTATTTCCAGAACTAATTTTTCTTATATTGTTGCCAATAATGTTCACCAGGTTTTCTCATAGTTGTCAAATATGGTATTTGTATGGTATTTGTATTTGTTATTTGTTATTATTGTTCACCGTGTAAAATCACAGCAATTATATTCAGTTACACATAGGTGATTTTTTTTCTAATTGTTGCTAATAAAGTTTGGCAGATTTTGAAAAAGGTTTACTATTGAGCCAACAATTCTCCATAAAGTATGTTTATCTCCATATAAATATATAGAGCAATTTAGAAGAAAAGACAAGGAAAATTTCTAGGGCATCCTCAATCTATATAAGGCTACATTAACAAGAAATACTGTTAAAACATTCTTTTTTTATTTACAATTTATTAAAAACATATGTCCACACCAGGAAGAAATTATGTTCTGTATTGACAGAATAAAACACGTGTACGTGTATATACTGTGGTGGTCACTACAATCCTGTTAATAATATGCCCAAATATTATTAATAATATTACTTTTTACAATGCCTGCTATTTCATATAGGCCATTGATCTAGACAATGAATTCCAACTAAATTCTTAAATCACAGTTATAATCATAGTAATCACATGTAAGGCCACCTGTGCCTGATGCCAATCAGTAATTGCACCCCTACCAACCACCTTAGCGTCTCCACCAAAACCAACTGACCAATCAAAAAAATAGATTCACTTTGGCCCCAAACTGTCTGTAAAAGACATTGCTAGTGTGTTTCCAACAAAATCAAAAGCAATTCAAACCTTTTTAAAATCTCTTCATAATTCTGACTGATTTTTTGGCTGTATTTCAAACAGTTTCAAGCACCTCAATAAATAATGTTTGTTCTGGTAATAGACTTGTTTAAAATGATGATGTTTTAGGCCATATTCATATAAAGATAGAGAACATTTTCATGGGTCCACAAACTTTCAAGCACCACAGTGTATATACTGTATATATATATATAGAAATATCTGAATTTGAAATAAACTTTATAACCCCAAAAATCTCTTTTGGTTTTTAATTAGAAACGAAACATAAAACAATATAAAATGATATAAACACCAAGAAATTCACCCAGGAAAATAGTGTAATGGTATTTCTGCTTCAAAAAACAACACTGAATACAATAAGTTGGCCAAAATATGTTTCTACTTTCTGCTACCATGGCAGTAAGTGGTTGGAAATCTAAAACTTTACACCCAATAGGTGTAAAAAACAAATAAATAATACAATAAATTGGTTAACCTATCTTTATATTCTGGTGAAAACAGAGGTGTGATTTTTGAAACTTTTCATTATCTTTGTATTATTTATTTTGAGTAATTTACTAATTTATATTGATACTAATACTAATGTAGTTAAAACTTTGGAGTTAAAATAAACTTCATGCATATACCAAGGGAGAACGGCTTAACTTGGTATATCCTGAGATTGTTTGTTGTTCCCCTAAAGATTTCCCTTTCTTTCACAGTAATTGTACAAAACAGAGATCAGAAGAATATAAAATCTGCCCTGTGTTTATTGACTGCCAGAGAAGAACTACAGAAGGTCACTCTACTCTAGAGTCTGTGTATGCTCTCCATGTTTATTTGGGTCACCTCCGGCTGTTGTGATGTCCTCCCAGGATCCCCCAAAAATGGTAAGTTAACCAGCTTCAAAATATACTGCATTCACAAATTTTCACACAAACACACATTCACATATCTATCAGTTACAGTGAATCTTTCACAATCCTTTTCCTAAGCAGTTTTAAATGTTGAATAATAATACAGAGAAATATATGGCATAAATGCTGTTTTGTAATACTTCTTTGGAAATCTGTGAAGTGACCATATGACACTACAGCTCATTCCCATAAAATTACAATTTGAGACAGACATAGAGAAGTATAGTTGCTCACAGACTGAAACGAAAATTTCTGTGTACCATTTAAGAGCAGTTTTTAAATTTTAGATTGTCATTGCGTATTTTAAGTAATAAATATTTTGTTTCTTCCTTTTGGTGTTATTATCTTGCAAAAAGATTTAATTTTCCCACTAGATGAGAATGCACAAAAAAAAACATTTTTTGTTGAATTTGGCCAGTGATATTTTTTCTGTAACAAAATCATGCTAAATGTATTCCTTAATTTTTCTGGTTTATCTGATCATGTCTATGATACAAGGCGAGGAATTTTTAAATGAGCTACGTACTGTTTTGTGTACTTTGCTATTTCAACACCTAAAACAAAAAAACACACAATAAACCATAAAAATGACATATTAATAATGAGGAAACATTAAAAAAATTGATAATAATCAAACCTAAAATGACAAGGAGAAGTAAAAGATTAGGAGTAATTAATTAAAAAATTTGGGTTATCAGAATAATATGATTAGAAAAAATAGAAATCTTTTTAGTCTGCAATCTTCATTTCCTTAAAGTAGGTGATTGGTTCATATCAGGGGAATTGCCTTTTGTGTGTCACCCATTTTTACCTACCACTAATCTAATAGTATTCTTTAGTCGTACAATGTCGTGACGTACAATCCCACACTAGATGCAAAATCCTTTGGTAAAACAGAGTGCATAAAGGTAGTATAAGATATCTTGGACATCTGGTATTTCAAAAAGGGTGGCAGGAAATCAGGTTGATTTACAGACACCATGATGACTTTTTACATTACAGCCTATTGAGTATGAGCAGATCGGTATTACTAATACTCTTCTTTCCTGGCCGCAGCCAGCCACCATTGTGCAACCAGAAGTACTAAGAGCCGGGCGCTTCTAGCTTCACATCAGAGATTAGGAATTGTATTTCTTCTTTGCTATTCCTGCCCGCCATTATAAACCATTGTTTGTTCCAGGCTTCAAGAAGCGCTCATTCTGAAGTTTTGATCACTTTTTATATTACAACCCTGAGCTTACTGATTCTGAAATGTCTTATAAAGTCTTAACTAAATAACTATTACAGCTGATTTTAACCCTTTGAATAGGGTGACATATACAGTATGAAAGGGTTTAAGTTTTTCCATAAGCCTAACAACTTAACAACTCTTACTGTAATGAGTTTGTTCCCCAAATATCGCCCAGATCATGTTTACTGTTACTACCCCCATTGTGCCATATCAATTTCATGCCATTATTTGAAAAAACATTTTATAATTGCTGTTTTCATTATTTGCTTTATTCTGTGCTTAAAGCAAGTTTCTGTTGTACCCAATAAGTCCCAGTCCTAATAAATTATTAGCTTATGTGTTTTTGCATATATGTTTCTATCTGAAATATATTTTCTAGGTTTACTAGGATTTCTGGTATATTTATTTACTTCCCTAGTGGTTGAACTCAATGGACTTGTGTGTACCTTTAACGTAACTTTATGGCATTTATTAAATTGCATTTTAATTTTTTACTTCTACATTTTGTAATTCTTTGGTACAAGTAGTCTTTAAGAAAAAATCTTTTGTTGTTTTTTCAGCTTCAGTATAGAGACCCTTTTTATCTGACATTTTCCTAAGGTCAGCATCATTAAACTGTCTTTTCTGGACCCAGGCATTCTTGGTTGTGCCTCTAACCTTTGATTGGATAGAGAAAGGACAAGAAGTGTAGAGATGAGTTCACCTTTCTGTCACCTTGCTTTCCTTTCAGCATGTTTCTTATCATTACATGGATTGGTAAGCTATGTGTCCTGCTTTATCTTTTAAAACTCCTTTGCTATACAAAGGTAGTACAAAGAGATTCAGGTACTGCTTGTGTTACAAAACCAAAATAAATAAAGTTTTAAGTAATATAATATATAATATATATATATAGAAAGTACATCTCAGGCTGCACGGCTAAAGGGAAGCAGGGGATGCTGCTATTTCCTTGTTCTCCTTGCTGCTGCAAGTGACACCGCCGGACAGAAAAAGAAGAATGTGATACTGCCATGGCGCACAGCACTGGATCGCAGGCCAGATAAGCATCTCCTAACATTTACTGCTTGTTACGATGCTGTACTGCACAATCAAATGCTGTAAAGTATTTATTTATTATTTGTTTGGAAGGAAAAATCTCAGATATATTTTTCAGATATAATTTTCAGATATATAAGAGTAAAATTGTCACATCTAAAGCATCATAAAAGATTTTACAAATGCTAACATTTTTTAAAAGCATAAAATGTTCTTTGAATACATGTCATTTTTGTTTAATGTTTTGTTAACGATGACAATTTTATCAGCTTAAAACTATTACCAATTTATTGATATATTATTTGTGATCCTCTATACACAACAAATCTAAATGATACTTTATTTTAGAAAAATATACATATTTTCATACAGCAATTTCACATGGAAAGCAATACATCTATGTTCCACATTTTGCCATTTTTCATGATTAACAACAAATTGTACATATTTAATACTGTCTTCTTTTTCACAATTTATTTGATCGGAATCCTGGTGAACTTCATTATCATTACAGTGATATGTTTAAATCTCCATTTGCACACCCCGATGTATCTATTTCTCTGTAACTTGGCTATTATTGATATTTGTTACACGACTACTATTGTTCCAAAACTCCTCTACATCTTACTCTCTGGGAATAACACCATATCCTTTACACAATGTTTTATCCAGATGTATTTTTTCCTTCTAGCAGGCATTACCGAGGTCACAGTTATATTTATAATGGGGTTTGACCGATATATCGCTATTTGTTACCCTTTATATTATCACCATATACTGAACAAGAAAATCTGCATATTATTAATACTGGTCTCCTGGATCACTGGATGTGTAGGTTCATGTTTACTTATGAGAACCATCTTAAAAATGACCTTCTGTTCTTCTCTTACCATTCACCAGTTCTTCTGTGATGCTAAAGCTCTCATTAACATTTCCTGTGGTGGGACTGAAATGTTTTATATTGTCATGTATATAGAATTTTTAGTATTTGGGGTCTGCCCAGTTATTTGCAACTTGATGACCTATGTACAGATTATCAGGGTCATTCTGTATATTAAATCTAAAGATGGCAGAAGTAAAGCCTTCTCCACCTGCTCATCCCACCTTGCTGTAATGGCCATCTACTATGGATCTGGTACAGCTGTGTATATGACACCAGCATCAGATCGCTATGATATACTAGAACAGATCCTAACAATGTTCTACACCACAGTGGTGCCCATGTTGAACCCTCTCATATACAGCCTACGAAACAAAGATGTAAAGAATTATTTCAGGAAATTGTTGGCACAATACTTGCAACACATTTGATTTAGTAAAGGCTGTTTACTTGAAGTACTAAAGTATTCCATAGCCGGCACTCTGGCCTTTGCAGTGCTAGGTCCCAGGATTGAATCTCGGCCATTACTCTCAGTGCGTGTGTGGGTTTCCTTTATGTACTCATGTTTCTTCCCGTACCCCAAAAACATCCAGTTAGGTTAATTGTTTTCTGCCCCTTAAATAGACCATAGACGGTGATAATGACATATGACTATGGTAGGGAAATGACATTGTGAGCCCCTGTGAGGAACAGGTATTGAAACGACAATGGACTTTGTAAAGCGCTGCATAATAGGTCAGCACTATATACATACAAGTAAATATAATAAATAAATAAAATAAAGTAGAACTAAATTGATGTCATAACCATTGTGCATATGAGTCATAACCAACACATTTCAAGCTTCTATCACACCCTTCACTCCACTTGGACATCTGGAAACACCAACAGGTAATGCTATTTTTGCGGCATCCTGTGGCCTAAATTTGATAATTACATTGTAACATCCTCAATATATATTTTCTATCTAGAAGTAACACTAACAATTATCTTTAGTAAATCAATGTCCTACTAAAACTTGCTATGGTATCTGTATTACTACTATCTTTTTTTTCAAGTGACAGTATCCCTATTAGCTAGCTTTATAATACACAAGGGAAACCACACTATAAATATCAGTTGTGCTCACACACTTTTATTCCTACATTAAAATAGTCATTCATACTTACCCATGCTTTGCATTCTACTCTCTCCAAACCACAAAATTGATATCGGTCTTACTATCAAATCACTTACAAGTAGCAATTTGGTATCACAAGGCAATAATGTGATAAAAAGCCCCAGCAATAATACTAAGTCTTGTTTGGTTTCTTTTTCCTTTTTTCTTTATTGATTTATTGTAAACATCAGTCTAATGTTAGCCAATTCATATATGGATTGGTAATACTGTATATTGTTATAAATTCTAAGGTCTCCCCCTTGCCCCTGAGGAAGGCCAGTTTGGGTGAAACGCGTCAGGTGGGACACTTTACCGCCATCGCTAACCCAGTATGATACTACACCTACTGCTATTTTTTGAGAAACTAGTGGTTATATGTTAGCCTCGGATTAATTTATAGGGACACTGCTCTCAAATCCTTTAAATTATGTTGTTGAAACAATAAAATGTTGTGTTTTTAAATGTAACTCTAGTTGCCATTCAAAAGCCTGGCTTTTCCTTCCTCCCTCTTTTTCTTCATCTAACAGATACTGTCATACTGAATAATAATAAGTTATTCACCTGGAAAGCAAATTTGCAGCTTAGTAAATTTGGTGAATCTTTCCTGACATTTACCATATGGTTATGCGTAAGACAAAATTTTGCTGTTGTTTTTCATGTGTATTAATTAAAATATTCTATTTGAAATTGTGTTACAAATAGGTTTAAGGGAGGGAGGGAGGTTGGCAAAAAATACATTTAAATAAAAAAAATAAAAAAATAAAACTCAAATAAATTTTAGGCACTCTTATGATAGAGATAATGTACTCATTAAATGTATTTCACATATTAAACATCATGGAACACGAAAAAAAGAGAATCTCGGTTTGTGGAGCGTTTTGCTGTTTTGGTTTCATAACGTTGCCTAAAGGAAACCAATACCATCCCAACAGTGAAGCATGGTGGTGGCAGCATTGGTGTTTTTTAGCAGCAGGAACTTGGTGATTAATTATAGTTGAGGGAAATCTGAATGGAGAAAAGTACAGAGATATTCTCAATGAAAACCTATTCCACAGTGCTCTGGACCTTGGACTGGGGCAAAAGTTCACCTGCCAACACAAAAGTGATGCAAAGTATGCAGTAAAGACAACACAAGAGTGGCTTAGGGAGAATGCCATGAATTTCCTATAGTGGTCCAGCCTGAGCTTAGACTTGAACCCAATCCAACATCCATGGAGAGATCTAAAAATGGCTGCCTTCCAATGGTACTCATCCAACTTGACTGAGTTACAGAGGATTTGGAAAGTAGAATGGCAGAAAATCCCCCAATCCAGGTGTGTAAAACTTGTTGCATCATCACCAAAAGGACTCAAAGCTGTAATTGTTGTTAAATGTTCTTCAACAAAGTACTGAGTAAAGGGTCTGAATACTTACTGAAATTTGATATTTCAGATTTTTTTCTAATTCATAAAATTGTCTAAAATTCTGCAGTCTGATTATGGGATACTGAGGGAAGATTAATGAAAAAAAAGAAGACTTTAAATACTTAAATAATAAATACTTTCTGCCCTTACTGTATGTCTGCACCCCTAGTGTTTGGAAGAACTCTAGTGCTTAAAATTTATGGTGCTTGGTGTCAAAATTGTTTGTACCCACATGATAGCTTATGGGAGTTGTAATTTCCAATTCACAATAGAGTAAATATGTTCTTTTAGTCTTGCCAACATAGAAGCTACCATATTTACATGTAATAAGATTATTCCAGTCGTGGTATAAACCACAGAATGTTCCAATTTATGTAACAAGCCATTCTGTAAAACAGTTATAGGGCTTTCCTAAATCCATTTACATTGAGGAATTTCGCAGTTTAGGTAATGGTTTTGAGCCTACTCTTATCTTTAACTGGAAATGTAAATCATAATGAAACCAGTCCAAAGATATTGTGTATGATTTGATTTGACACATGATTTGACACATGATTTTTTAGGTGGGAATGTTTTCATGGAAGAATTGTTAGAAAATACTATTTAGAACTTTCAGCACTAGATTATGTGATCCCTTTAATGTAAAAAGTTACCTAAGCTATATTAACTGCTACAGGGTTAATGGTTCATCAAGTGGTAGATTGGTGAATAGGGATAATCATACATTTTCAAAAGGGATGAAGTGTTCTAAAAATTAGGCTTATTTTCTCTTTGTGGCAAAATCGAAGCTGATTTACTTTGTTGGGCACTTATTATATGGACGACGGTGGGGCCCCTTTATGCATGAGTACTTAGGATACACACTACTTTTCTCTACCTACACACTACCTTTACCTATCTGTGTACTGATTTTATCTACACACTCTTTGATAAACTGCTTGGCTGCTTGAGAAGCTTGAGTCTAAAGAGTACTCTCCACAAAATGCATTACTCATTTATCTGAAGAAGATTGGGTTGCATGGGTGCGACCACTACTTACCATAACAAATAAAAAGGCATAAAAACTATGTACATATGTAATGGACAGCTTTGTTAATCCTTAACCTTCATATGCATTCAGTAATAGAAGTACAATGGTTTGACCCACAGCTACAACTTTCAGTTTTCTTTTTATATTCAAAAATAAATGCAAAAATATATAAAGATGTACACAATTATATAAATATTTTATAGGACGGGTGGGAGGGGTACTGGATGGGCATAGGCTCTTTAAAACCAGGGTGTATGCTGTAATAAAAGAATCCAGGAATAGTGGAGAGCAACTCTGCCAACTCTTTTATGTTTATTTTAAGATTTATATTTTTGTACTAATAACAGATTACAGCTAGGGATGGGCCTCTGACAGTCTCGCGAAAATTTCTTTGAACTTCCGATGGGTCCACAAAATTTTGGCGAACGTGCTGAAAGTGTTCTCTCTGCAAGTATAGCACCTACTAGATTTGTGTCAAGCTATGTTGTATATCATGCTCACTGACATTACATTGTTAGTTGACAGCTATCTTAATGCTCATCTCCTAGCAAAAGCAGATTCTTTAGCTGTGACTGAGAACTTATGCTCTGAGCTTCCCAAAGAACTTCAGCAGTTTTGTGTCCTACAGCAAAAGAGAAGAGAAAAGGCTTTAAAATAATATGATGTTACCAGCCATGGATTCCTTGTGTGATCTCTAAATGGATCATTCTTAAAATAAGATTGGTGCTAGGAGACGCCTTAGCACACACACACTTTGTCCTCTTTGTTTTGAGAACATCAGAACAATTTTATATTTGGTTCTCTCATGTATCAGCTTACTGGTAGGATTCATAACAAATAATTAACATTAACATTAACAAAGGAAGGGAACTACTCTAATAATGATACAGTTGTATGTCTGCTTAAACACTTCAGAAAGTCTTGGCTAGACTTTATTTGTTGTTTGTATTATTAGTAGATTTATATGTGGGGAACAGAACAACTCAATGTGCCTCTACTCAATTTTTGGGTTTCAGCATAGTCTGTTAAAATGTATCATTGTAAAAATCATAGCTACTTTGGTTTGTTTAATACAACTGTTTCAAATATTGGGCATTTTATACAATATCGTACATTTGTCCATTTCCAAATAAATTGCTAATGTAGTTTAAAAAAAGAAATCTGTATTTTTTTTTAAGTAGGCCAGAAATTTACCTGTACCAAACGGTCTTCTTTGGTAAATAGGAACTGCAATTGATTTTAATTAGCTTTAGTGAATGTACAGTGTGAAAAAAAGATGACTTAAGCTGCGTACACACTTCCAATTATTATCGTTGGTAGACGAACGATCATGCACGATATCTTTGAACAATCGTATAGCACTGATCCTGTACATGCAGATAACAACACGATCGTTCGTAGATATTGTACACACGATAGATGCGATCGTTTCAGAGATACAGGAAGTGACGTGCACCACAGGAAGTGAATACTGTGTAAGAACGATCGGGTTGAACGAATGACATTCACCACACTGTTCCTTTGTCCCTCTGTGCAATATGCCCTTCATATGAACAGGATGAAGAACTCCGCTGGAACAAACAGGATGAAGTACTGCGCTGGAACAGGATGAAGAACTCCGCTGGAACAAACAGGATGAAGTACTGTGCTGGAACCAATAGCTATATATATATATATATATATATATATATAGAGAGAGAGAGAGAGAGAGAGAGAGAGAGAGAGATAAATATATTTATATATATATATATATACACACACACTCATACACACAATACAGCCAGTATTGAACGTTTGTTTATCGCACATGCTCGGAACATGCACGATCACTGAATGACCGTACACACGATAGATGGTGAACGATGGTCGTCCAATGGGATCCGCCGGGCCGGTCGTTCATTTCCAACGACTATCCTCGTTCGTCGGCGTCGTTGGTCACTTTTTTTAAGAACGATTTTTGGTCAATCGGTCGTTCGTGGTTCATTTCCCACGATAATAATTGGACATGTGTACGCAGCTTAACAGTGTCTTCACTAATACACAATATAGATTACACTAAATGTGCTGACTGCTGAAAATTTAACAAAACTGACAAGCTATGTGTGGCACTACAAGTAGCAGCAAACACAATTGTACCTTTAGTGCATGTGCAATCAGTGAACAGCACCTAAGCTATTTTTTTGTAAATATACAAAATTGAATTTAGTATTGAATTATATGTCTTCTGGCCTTTTATGTGAATTGCAATCCAATCTCCTGATTATTGTATAGACCCTATTGTCACAGACAGTGCTGTGATTACAGTTCTTTATATAATGGCGTATGATCCATATGTTGCCATAATAAATAAATAATAATAATAGTCAACTGGATTGGTGGTTGTTTCAATATGCTTCTAGCTAACAGTTTCATTTTGAAAATGCTCTTCTGTTCTTCTTTCATCATCATTCATCAGTTCTTCTGTTATGCTAAAGCTCTCCTAAACATTTCCTGTGGTGGCACTGAAATATTACACATCATTCATATGCAGAGTATTTAATATATGGTCTTTTCTGTGTGGCCTTGTTGTCCTATGTAGTGATTATTAGGCTAATACTACATATTATTTTACATTCTTCACCTGCTCATCCCACCTTATTGTTATGGTCATCTACTATGAATCTGGTGCAGCCGTGTATATGATACCATCGTTACACCACTTCAATGTACTGGAACGGATTTATTAAAATTCTATAGCACAGTGGTCCCCATGTTAAATCCTTTCATATACAGTCTACTGAACAAAGATGTAAAACATTCTTGCAGAAATTCTAATTTAAAAAACTAAAAAAAAATAGGAAAGTAAAATTAAAGCAATTATTTTCAGAACTAATTTTTCCTATATTGTTGCCAATAATAATTACCAAGTTTTCTCATAGTTTGACTGTTCACTAAGTAAAATCACAGCAATAATATTCGGTTACACATAGGTGATTTTTTTTTCTAATTGTTGCTAATAAAGTTTGGCAGATTTTTAAAAAGGTTTACTATTGAGCCAACAAAACTCCATAAAGTATGTTTATCTCCATATAAATATATAGAGCAATTTAAAAGAAAAGACAAGGAAAATTTCTTGGGCATCCTCAATCTATATAAGGCTATATTAACAAGAAATACTGTTAAAACATTCTTTTTTTATTTACAATTTATTAAAAACATATGTCCACACCAGGAAGAAATTATGTTCTGTATTGACAGAATAAAACACGTGTACGTGTATATACTGTGGTGGTCACTACAATCCTGTTAATAATATGCCCAAATATTATTAATAATATTACTTTTTACAATGCCTGCTATTTCATATAGGCCATTGATCTAGACAATGAATTCCAACTAAATTCTTAAATCACAGTTATAATCATAGTAATCACATGTAAGGCCACCTGTGCCTGATGCCAATCAGTAATTGCACCCCTACCAACCACCTTAGCGTCTCCACCAAAACCAACTGACCAATCAAAAAAATAGATTCACTTTGGCCCCAAACTGTCTGTAAAAGACATTGCTAGTGTGTTTCCAACAAAATCAAAAGCAATTCAAACCTTTTTAAAATCTCTTCATAATTCTGACTGATTTTTTGGCTGTATTTCAAACAGTTTCAAGCACCTCAATAAATAATGTTTGTTCTGGTAATAGCCTATAGCAAACCCCCACTTAGCCTCGAGAGGCTAGTTGCACTGTCCCAGCACAAAGTTGCCCAAGGGGAAGAGGACTGGAGATAATCCAGTAAAAAAGATTGCAACAGAGACAAGTCAAGAATACTGAGCCAGATGTCATACATGGGTAACTACCAGGCGAGGTATTTAAAGGCAAAGACAGAAGCAGAGTCGGGGTCACAAACAAAAATTCTGTCCAGGCCAGCATACAATGACAGGGTCAGATATGGGCACAGCAACAGTAAATCTATCGAAATAACACACCAGCAAAAAATAAACCCATCTTAACACTACAACTGGGAACTGGTGACTGTGAGCAGAAAGGCTGTTGTGCATATGAGGATTAAGCCAGGAACTAATCGGCCCCTATAATCCCCTATAGCTGTGCACAGCCTCGGAGTGTGTGCTGGGGATGCAGAGAAAGTACATCTCAGGCTGCACGGCTAAAGGGAAGCAGGGGATGCTGCTATTTCCTTGTTCTCCTTGCTGCTGCAAGTGACACCGCCGGACAGAGTAAGAAGAATGTGATACTGCCATGGCGCACAGCACTGGATCGCAGGCCAGATAAGCATCTCCTAACATTTACTGCTTGTTACGATGCTGTACTGCACAATCAAATGCTGTAAAGTATTTATTTATTATTTGTTTGGAAGGAAAAATCTCAGATATATTTTTCAGATATAATTTTCAGATATATAAGAGTAAAATTGTCACATCTAAAGCATCATAAAAGATTTTACAAATGCTAACATTTTTTAAAAGCATAAAATGTTCTTTGAATACATGTCATTTTTGTTTAATGTTTTGTTAACGATGACAATTTTATCAGCTTAAAACTATTACCAATTTATTGATATATTATTTGTGATCCTCTATACACAACAAATCTAAATGATACTTTATTTTAGAAAAATATACATATTTTCATACAGCAATTTCACATGGAAAGCAATACATCTATGTTCCACATTTTGCCATTTTTCATGATTAACAACAAATTGTACATATTTAATACTGTCTTCTTTTTCACAATTTATTTGATCGGAATCCTGGTGAACTTCATTATCATTACAGTGATATGTTTAAATCTCCATTTGCACACCCCGATGTATCTATTTCTCTGTAACTTGGCTATTATTGATATTTGTTATACGACTACTATTGTTCCAAAACTCCTCTACATCTTACTTTCTGAGAATAACACCATATCCTTCACACAATGTTTTATCCAGTTGTATTTTTTCCTTCTAGCAGACATTACCGAGATCACAGATATATTTATAATGGGGTTTGACCGATATATCGCTATTTGTTACCCTTTATATTATCACCATATACTGAACAAGAAAATCTGCATATTATTAATACTGGTCTCCTGGATCACTGGATGTGTAGGTTCATGTTTACTTATGAGTTCCATCTTAAAAATGACCTTCTATTCTTCTCTTACCATTCACCAGTTCTTCTGTGATGCTAAAGCTCTCCTCAACATTTCCTGTGGTGGGACTGAAATGTTTTATATTGTCATGTATGTAGAATTTTTAGTATTTGGGGTCTGCCCAGTTATTTGCAACTTGATGACCTATGTACAGATTATCAGGGTCATTCTGTATATTAAATCTAAAGATGGAAGAAGTAAAGCCTTCTCCACCTGCTCATCCCACCTCACTGTAATGATAATCTACTATGGAACCGGTACAGCTGTGTATATGACACCACCATCACATCAATATAACATACTGGAACAGATTCTAACAATGTTCTACACCACAGTGGTGCCCATGTTGAACCCTCTCATATACAGTCTGCGAAACAAAGTTATAAAGAATTATTTGAGGAAATTGTTGGCACAATACTTGCAACACATTCGATTTGATTTAACCTCCCTAGAGGTAACTTCTAAGGTAAGTGTGACTCCGGGTAGAAAAAAGTTGCTAAAAGCGAGGTAGGCAATCCTATGGGAGGTAATAGTAAATACAGCCGTACCTGATCCACCGGCGTCCCGCGCCATCCATCGCCGCGATTTTCGTCTTCTTCTCACTTCTTCCGTTGATGACGTTGGAGCTTGTGTATGTTACCGGTGGGGCGGGAAATTCCAAATCCATTTGTATTGCATTCAATACAAAATAACTGTATTGAATGCAATTCATTGGATTTATATGTGTAAAAGCAGTAGATAGTTTACAAGAACATTTTTTTACAGTATTTATATTAGTAGTATTAGTATGGGAATAATATGTATTTTTTTTTAAATTAAATTTCAATGAAAGCTTTCATAAAAGCTTAAAAATGCTCGAAAAAGCCTCCATTGAGTTCAATGGAAGCGTTTTCCCGCGTTTATCCAGCGTTTCAATTTTTTAAATGTTGCAAGCAACTTTTAAGATAACGCTCAAAAACGTGCCTGAAGGAAACGTCCTGGTGTAGATTAGCCCATGGGAATGCAGTCCGTGTAGACTAAAGCTGCATACACACATCCAATAATTATCGTTAGAAACGACTGATGAACAACTGATTGGCCAAAAAAAGGGACCAAGGACACCGACGAACGAGGATGAACGACCGCCACGGTGGATCTGATTGGCCAACGATCTTTCACTATCTATCGTGTACGGTCGTTCAGTGATCGTGCATGTTTCCGTGGTACACTTTCTCCTTTACATGTCCCTCCCTGCATCGTTCAAACGGTTGTATCTAGCGTGTGGACACTGTTGGTGGATTATATATGAACGATCATATTGTTACAGCATGTACAGAATTGTGCACAATATGATTGTTCAAGTATAATCGTGCATAATCGTTGATCGGTCGTTATCGTTCATTTTCTAACAATTATCGGAAGTGTGTACCTAGCTTTAGCCTAAAATTGATTTGACAGGTGCACTTTAGTATTCATGTGAAGTACAGGGGCATGTAATAGTGTTATGTATCTTTTTATATTGTATATTTTTTATGTATCCTTTTATAATGTATCTCTTTACAGCTGTTTGGAGGCTGTAGAAGCTCTACACAGTGCTGAAACAAACCCGAATTTTTCTCCCATTGACTTTAATGGTGTTCGAATTCGATGTTAGACCACCCGAATTTTTTTGCTATATTTGGCCGAATAGCTGTCGAATCGAATAGTGAGCTATTCGACCAACACTAGTCCCAGGATTGAATCTCGGCCAGGACTCTCAGTGTGTGGAGTTTGCAGGTTCTACCCTTGTTGGTGTGGGTTTCCTTCAAGTCCCCATGTTTCTTCCCGTACCCCAAAAACATGAAGTTAGGTTAATTGGTTTCCCCCCCTTAAATAGACCATAGATGATAATGACATATGACTATGGTAGGGACATGACATTGTAAGCCCCTTTGAGGAACAGTTATTGAAAAGACAATGGCCTTTGTAAAGCGCCACATAATAAGTCAGCACTATATACATACAAGTAAATAAAATAACTAAATAAAATAAAATAGAACTAAATTGATGTCATAACCATTGTGCATATGAATGTCCTGGAAAAAACATTTCAAGCTTCTATCACACCCTTCACTCCACTTGGACATCTGGAAACACCAACAGGTAATGCTATTTTTGCGCCATCCTGTGGCCTAATATATAATTACACTACAACATCCTAAATATATATCTTCTATCTAGAAGTCACATTAGCAGGAAACACCAGCCGGTAATGCCATATATATTTTCTATCCAGGAGTAACACTTATCTTTAGTAAATCAAAGTCCTACCAATACTTGCCACATTATCTCTATTAATACTATTAATACTATCTTCTTTCAAGTTACTGTATCCCTATTAGCCAGCTATATAATACAATCCCTTCTGTATTATATAGCTGGCTAATAGGGATACTGTATAAATATCAGTTGTGCTCACACACTTTTCTTCCTATATTAAAATAGTCATTTATAATTACCAATGCTTTGCATTCTACTTTCTCCAAACCACAGTACGTCCAAACTGATATCGGTCTTACTATCAAATCACTTACAATTAGGACTACGGGACTACGGGATGAACAATTTTCATGTCCTGCTTCATGTCCTAGAACAGATGCTGGTAAATCTGGCTGGTCAATAGACTGGAGACGTGACGCCTGCATCTCACGGCCACATGAGCCCTGTGGGGGCTGAACTGGAGGAGGACATTGGAGCACAGGCAATGTATAGGGAAATGGGTGGTTTTTCTACTCAGGTGACAGGAGAGGAGGAGCAGGAGCAGCCGGAGGAGCAAAAGGGAAATGAGGAAGACGAGGCAGAGGACCCAGACACACCGTGGCAGTATGCAGTGGAGATGGGGGCAGGGAGTCCATCTGAGTCACTTGCACAAATGGCCCGCTGCATGCTCACTTGCTTGCGTAGTGACAGCCAAATTGTCACCATTCGGAAAAAGGGATGACTTCTGGCTCTCCACCTTGTTGGACCCTCTCTACCGGTCCAAACTGGGGCCTTTTTTACACCCGCTAAGAGGGAGGACAAACTGAAATACTACAGAGACATCCCATGTAGTCAGTTGGCCGCTGCCTATCTGCGCCATCGTCCATCCTCTCGCAGGTCTGACCTGTGGGGGGCCCCTTTGCACTCACGTTCCACTGCCATGGCTGCTGGGGAGGGGTGTGGTGGCAGGAGCAGTACCAGCTCGATCAGCAGCAGCCTAAGTCTGGAGTCACTGATGAGCAGCTTTCTTCACCTGCATAGTGAAGAAACTACTCACCAGCAGCTAGACATAGATCAGAACCTGAACCAGCAAGTGGTGACATACTTGGAGTGCACCCTGACAGCTGTTACTGAAGATCCGCTGGACTACTGGGCAGACAAACTGGATTTGTGGCCGCAACTGGCTGAGTTTGCCCTGGAAAAGCTTTCCTGCCCGGCCAGTAGTGTGGCATCAGAGAGGGTGTTTAGTGCGGCGGGGGCCATAGTTACCCCAAGAGGAACTCGCCTGTCCACCCAAAATGTGGAGAGACTGACCTTTGTCAAGATAATTCAGGCAGGGATCTGTCAGGATTTCCACCCACCAATGCCTGATGCATCTGATTGGATGATCCATGCCGCCTGACCCAAACCTTGACAAAAGAGACTGGTTTCTGCTGGCTACCTGCCTCAGCTACTACTCTGCTGCCACCTGCCTGATGCCACACATCAGATGCCAAGTGCTCCTTCTTTCACCCACCTTTGTCAGCGGGTACTGGTATTGCCATGCTGCTGCTGCCATCTCCACACTATGTCACCTTGCCACTCTGTGGTATCCTCCTGATGCTGCTGCTGCCACCACCTCCAGGCTCTGTCATTGTGCCACTCTGTGGCCTCCTGATGCTGTCGCCAACTCCAGACTCTGTCATTCTGCCACTCTGTGGTTTCCGCCTGTTGCTGCTGCTGCCGGCACCTCCGGACTCTGTCAGAATTCCATATTTTGCCTTTATGATTACCAATAAACTGTACATATTTGTTTTTTTCCTTTGTCTAATTTTAAATTGTCCCAGTTTATTTGATTGGAATTTTTATAAACCTCACTATAATTACAGTGATATGTTTGGATCACCATTTGCACACCCCAATGTATCTATTTCTCTGGAACTTGTCCATTATATAATACTGTGTAATAATAATAATAATAATTGATTTATGTTATACAACTATTACTATTCCTAAACTTCTCTACATTTTATTCTCTGGGAATAACATCATATCCTACTCACACTGTTTTATCCAGATGTATTCTTTCTAGCAGACAGTGCTGAAATTACAATTATATTTATAATGGCGCATGACCGATATGTGGTGATTTGTCACCCTTTATACTATCACCATATACTAAACAAGAAAATCTGCAGGTTATTTATATTACTTACCTGGATCTGTGGTTGTTTCAATTCATTCCTAATTACAAGTTCAATCTTAAAAATGATCTTCTGTTCTCTTTTTACAATTCACCAGTTTTTCTGTGATGCCAAAGCTCTTTCTAAAATTTTCTGTGGTGGGACATAAGTATTTTACACTGTTGTGTGGATAAATAAGTATGTGAAGATAATTAAGGTCATTCTGCCAATCTACGGAATGTAGTTCTAATAGGGTTTCTTATGACTGATAAAACAACTTTGATGGGTAGTGAAACATCTTTAACATTGCCGGACAAGTCCGTATAAATGTACCAAATGCCATATATTTAATTCACTGATTTGTGAAGCAGAAAAGCTTAAAAACACTACTACACTATCATGCAGGAAAAGTAAAGGCCCCAAGCTCACCTGTATGATGGATCCCATAGGATTTCTGTATGCGTCCGGCAAGAAAAAGGAGGGAGTCTGCTGTCTGAAAGATTCTACGAGGTACTGCTGTGACTTGGAAAACCTTGGAATACCTAGTCCCCTGATATGCCTGCCAGACTGGAAGTCTATCATTTTATAAAGGTGTATTGTATTTCTCAAGGCTGCATTCCCTCCTCTTGCTAATTAGGGTTACCAAGGCCGAGTTTTCTGATACTGCTATCCATGGAAATTAAGAGGAAGGTCACAAAAATTGGTAAAAGGGGTATACGGTATTTTCTAAGGCCATTTCTGCTACTGTTAGTTAGAGAACTGGGGGAGCGAAAAAATAAATTTTAAAGGGGTATGCAGTATTTGGGATACAAAAAAAAGCAAAATTATAAAGGGTAATATGTTTTTTTCCCAAGGCTGGATTATCTCCTACTGCTAATTATGGAAATTGATAGGTGAAAAAAGAAATTATGTAGGGGTGAACAGTTTTTCCTAAGCCAGATTTTCTCCTGCTGCAAATTAGTGAAACTAAGGTGACAAGATAAAATAAGCATGTTCCAATATCACATTTGTTGCTGATGCTAACTGGAGAAATTGGGGTGTTAATAAATTCAATAAATATTAAAAAATAAAATCACAGACTATTTTCTCCAGTTGTTGTTAATAAAAGTGTTCAGTTTTTTCATATTTTGACTGCTCACCATGTAAACTCACAGCAATTATTTTCAATTACACAGACGCAATATAAATTTAATAAAAAATATGCAATTTGTGGCAGCCTTACTGATAATTTGATGACATACATCAAACCTGGAATGGATTTGTTAGCAAATGTTTTCAATCCTGAACCAGATCCATTTCAAGTTTGCTGGATCCCCCAGCTTTTTTGCTTCTCCAGCCTTAGGGAGCTTTAAAAAAATTAGACCCATTGGGTCCGTATTATTAAAGCTCTCCAAGACTGGAGAAGGAAAACTATCATGATAGAACCTGGATAATCCAGCAAACCTGGAATGGATCATTTTCAGGATTGAAAACATTTGCCAAATAATAACAAATTATTTTAAAGAAATCCATTCCAGGTTTACTGGAATACCCAGGTTCCCCCATGGTAGTCTTTTCTCTCCAGACTTGGAGAGCTTTAATAAATCATGGCCATTGTTCAAGTTTTAACATTTCATCATTGGATTGAAATAAGATTGGCAACAAAAGTTATCCTCATAAAAGACCAGCACCCAATAGTAGATGCTCTATTCAAATTAAACTTCTTTAATTCAGCAAACTATTAGTAACAGCCAGAAGGAGAACAGCAGATACTATGCAACTTAGCTTTTGCAGTTGAAGCAAGGTCTAAGTCTGCCTAATGAACCCCAAGGCTTTGAAAAAAATTGACCACCAAGTAGAGGGCTGGGTCCCCCTGCGGATAGTTGAAAGCCCTAAATAACTAAACTAGACCAACTCTCTGAGACTCTGTGACAGAAGAAAGTGGCTGAAGCTGGAAATAAATCTTGCATGTATTCATGAAATTATAAAATTTGTGGTCTCTTCTGAATCACTATGTGCTGTGCCAATTGGTTCATAGCACACATCAGCATCTGGGCTTGTTCATGGAGATCCTCCATGGTGGTGGGTAGTTTTTTTGGCATGTTGTAATGTAAGGCCCTGGTCCAGCACCAGAGCTCACCAGATTCCAGTCACCAAGACTTCTGTATGGAAGGGATGGTGTCTGGGGATGGACTGACAGAGGTCCAGAAGCCCACAGATAATGCAGTACAAAAGATTAAAACAGAGGCAAGTCCAGAACACAGAGCTAGAGGTCATATAAGGAAATTGGTCCACCAGATGAGATATCCAATGGAAAAGACAAAAGACAAGGTCACAGGCAAAAAGGTCAGTCCAGGAAGGATACAAACCAGGAACCAGTGAAACTGGTTTATATAAATCTTTAATTGAACACACTAAATATGTACATAATAATACAGTTTAACTTTAATGTATTTATTGTTAATAATTTATTATTTGTATTGCAACCTATTATAAATTCATTTAAAGTTATCAAACAGCTTAGTTAAAAATTTAAGTTGTAAAAAAAACTTTTAAATGTCAGGGGAAAACAGTGTCAATAGAGACTAGTATATCTTAATGGTATCTGTTGTAGGCTTCTCTTTCTTTTACAATATTTGCACAAAGAGAAGGCAAAAAAGTATAAAATTCACCTTGGATTCATCGGCTGCCTTGGAAGAGGTACAGAGGGTCACCTTGATCCAGAATCTGTGTTTTTTCTCCATGCTTTTTTAGGTTTCCTCCACTTGTTCTGATATTCGTCCATAATCCAAAGAAAATGGTAAGTCCATTGCCTTCACAATTTGCTTATTCATAACTTGCTATTCATTCACACAACTCAACTTTCACACATACACCAGTTACACTGGGTCTACCATCACGCCTTGTGTTATCTTTGACAATTTGCTTTGTTATAAGGAAACACATTTGGTTGGACATTGAATATTTAATAGGGAATGCATGGTTCTTTTGTGTTTACTATGTTTATTTATATACATTGCATTATGCTCTAAAAATACAAAAATGTATTATTTCACTTGGTAACTATAAAATATTACTTATATAAACTTATATATAAACTATATATTATATTTACAGCTAGTACAGTGTGCCCTCTCTTTGAACAAACACTTTTAAATGGAGAATATTAATAACGTATGTAAGTATTAATAGTATTATAATAAGTATTAAAAATGTATTTAGTTATATCAAATAAGTCTTGTTTTATAATTCTTCACTATAAGTCTTTGTAAACCTATGATAATATATTAGTGTGGCTCACGTATAGTCGCACAGTTTTGAAATGACAATTACAATTTTTGGCATGAATAGAGAAACATAGCTTTGCTTGAAATTACTGATGATGCTGATGTGATGTATTATGTAGATTTTATGTGCAAACAAGTTTTTGTCTTGTAAATTATTTAATTTCCTCTCCAATCTGCAGGTAAAAATACATGATTATTGTTTATTTTTTTTTTCTCAATCAATACTTGATTTGCTGATTTTCTGGTCAGCACCAGACAGAATTTTTATATTTGTGAAGCCAGAAGTGCTCAGAGCAGAGTGTTTCCAGCTACGCATTATGTAGGAGAGATTGGGCATCAGTTTTCTCTTTTGCTCTGCCTATCAGCCATCTTAAACTATTTTTTTTGTCCCAGAGCTTACTGTATTGTAAATGGAGAAGCAGCACAGTATGGAGCTCATATCTCTGTCACTTTGCCTATTGTTCATTCTGCTCTTTATCGGTACATGGATTCATCAGCTTTGTCCTGCTTCTTCTTTTCAATATCCAGCTCTGCTATTCAGAGAATACAGAGAGCTATACAAAGTCAAATTGTTGTCAAATTTTTGGTACTGCGTTAAGTTTATTATGTTAGAATGGCATACTAGTAGCATGATCATATACAAAAAAGTCCTAAAGTATTTATATATTTTTTTGTTTAGGCAAAAATCATACTTTTCAGGTATGTATAATTGCAACAATTGTTACATTTTAAGCAAGGTAAAATATTGTAAAGCTGTTATGAGTTGGAGAAGCACAAAACCAAAGGTTCGATAGATTTATACACCTGATTATAATGTTCAATGTTTTGGTAAAGATATGTATTAGCTTGTATAATCCATGTTGAACACTTATTAATTCACCCGCTTGAAACTTTTTATGGTCATATGGTAGGGAATTAAGACCAACTTTTCACTTTATTTTTCCAAGCCAAGAGATACTCAAACCAACCACAATTTTATTCCTGTACTGAAAAAATAAACACATATTTTAATAATATCCCATGGAAAGCAATATTTCTTTGCCAGAATTCCATATTTTGCCATTTTTTATGATTACCAATGAACTGTACATATTTAACTTTGTCTACTTTTTCCTAATTTATTTGATTGGAATTTTTATAAACTTCACTATAATTACAGTGATATGGCTAGATCACCATTTGCACACCCCAATGTATCTGTTTCTCTGTAACTTGTCCATTATTGATTTATGTTATACAACTATTACTATTCCTAAACTCCTCTACATTTTACTCTCTGGGAATAACATCATATCCTACTCACATTGTTTTATCCAGATATTTTTTTTCTTTCTAGCAGACAGTGCTGAAATTACAATTATATTTATAATGGCGTATGACCGATATGTTGCGATTTGTCACCCTTTATACTATCACCATATACTCAACAAGAAAATCTGCAGGTTATTTATATTATTTACCTGGATCTGTGGATGTTTCAATTCATCCCTAATTACAAGTTCTATCTTAAAAATGATCTTCTGTTCTCTTTTTACAATTCACCAGTTTTTCTGTGATGCCAAAGCTCTTTTTAACATTACCTGTGGTGGGACAAAAGTATTTTACACTGTTGTGTATGCAGAGTGTTTAGTTCTTGGGCTCATTCCATTTATATACAACTTGATGTCGTATGTGAAGATAATTAAGATCATACTACGGATTAAATCTAAAGATGGCAGAAGTAAAGCCTTCTCCACCTGCTCATCCCACCTCACCGTCATGGTTATATTCTATGGATCCGCAATATCTGTGTATATGATGCCACCAACAGATAACTATGACCTATTGGAACAGATCTTAACAGTGTTCTATACCACAATGGTTCCCATGTTAAACCCTCTCATCTATAGCCTGAAAAACAAGGAAGTAAAGAATTCATTGAAGAAATTGTTGGCATATTACTAACAAACAATGGATATTTTAACCTGGGCCACTGATTCTATAAATTTATATAAACTTGTGTTTTCAGGTTGTGTTCGTATGTCAGTAGTAATAGCCTGGACTAAATCCAGAGAACTACAAATGTCAGTTACAAGCATTGAAATAATATAGACTGTGTGTTTGCGTTCAATATTGTGGATTAGTGTGAGGAAGGGTTACAACCTCTATTAAATATAAGAGTACAGGTAGTCCCCGAGTTAAGAATATCCGACATACGGACGACTCCTAGATACGAACATGGCTCCTCTGCTCCTTCGTGTGCAGGACCAAGGCTTGATGAGCGGGGGGCGGGGGCGCTTTGCATGACTTGCAGAAGAAGTCTTTTGCTGTTCTGTAATGACCAAGACAAATTCTGCAGCTGTTTATTTTTGCATATCAAAGCACAGCTTGCTCCAGAAGTTAGAGAAAGTCTAGGCTCCATAAAGTTTTTTTTTTTTTGCTTTGTTTGTGATCAGCTTACAAGATTTTATACAGTAACTGACACCACGCTGCTTAATAATATGTTGAGACAAACATCTGTCCTAATTGCATTTATTAATATAATGTACCTGTTCTGACTTACATACAAATTCAACTTAAAAACAAACCTACAGTCCTTATCTCATATGTAACCCAAGGACTACCTGTAGTTCTAATAGGGGTTCTTATGACTGATAAAACAACATTGATGAATAGTGAAACATCTTTAACATTGTCGGACAAGTCCAAATAAATGTACCGTATGCCATATATTTAATTCATTTGTGAAACAGAAAAGCTTAAAAACACCACTACACTATCATGCAGGAAAAGTTAAGGCCCCATGCTCACCTGTATGATGTGTCCCATAGGGAGTTCTGTATGTGCTCGGCAAGACAAATACGAGAGTCTGCTGTCTGAAAGATTGTACGAGGTACTGCTGTGACTTGGAAAACCCTGGAATACCTAGTCCCCTGATATGCCTGCCAGACTGGAAGTCTATCATTTTATAAAGGTGTATTGTATTTCTCAAGGCTGCAATCCCTCCTCTTGCTAATTAGGGTTACCAAGGCTGAGTTTTCTGATACTGCTAATTAGGCAAATGAAGGGGGGGTCACAAAAATTGGTAAAAGGGATATACAGTATTTCCTAAGGCCATATTTTCTGCTACTGTTAATTTGAGAACCGGGGGAGTGAAAAATAAATTAAAAAGGGGTATGCAGTATTGGGGAAGCAAAAAAGGCAAAGCAAAAATAAAAATAATTATAAAGGGTAATATGGTTTTTCCCAAGGCTGGATTCTCTCCTACTGCTAATTATGCAAATTGATAGGTGAAAAAAGAAATTATGTAAGGGTGAACTGTTTTTCCTAAGCCAGATTTTCTCCTGCTTCCAATTAGTGAAACTAAGTTGACAAGATAAGGGGCACACACAGCATGTGCCAATATCATATTTTTTGCTGATGCTAACTGGAGAAAATCGGGAAGTTAAAAAATGAAATAAATATTAAAAAAGTAAAATCACAGACTATTTTCTCCAGTTGTTGTTAATAAAAGTGTTCAGTTTTTTCAAAGTTTGACTGCTCACCATGTAAAATCACAGCAAATATTTTCAATTACACAGAGGCAAAATAAATTTAATAAAAATATGCAATTAGTGGCAGCCTTACCGATGATTTGATGACATACGGGGCCTGATTTATTAAAACTGTCCAAGGCTAGAGATGATACATCAGACCTGGAATGGATTTGTTAGCAAATGTTTTCAATCCTGAACCAGATCCATTTCAAGTTTGCTGGATCCCCCAGGTTTATTGATGAAAGTGTATCTTCTCCAGCCTTGAAGAGCTTTAAAAAATTGGACCCATTGGGTCTGTATTAATAAAGCTCTCCAAGACTGGAGAAGGAAAACTATCATGGTGGAACATTTGCCAAAAAATAAATTATTTTAAAGAAATCCATTCCAGGTTTACTGGAACACCCAGGTTCTCACATGGTAGTCTATTCTCTCCAGACTTGGAGAGCTTTAATAAATCATGGCCATTGTGCAAGTTTTAACATTTCATCATTGGATTGAAATAAGATTGGCAACAAACGTTATACTCATAGGAGACCAGCACCCAATGGTAGATTCTCTATTCAAATTAAACTTCTTTAATTCAGCAAACTATTAGTAACAGCCAGAAGGAGAACACCAAGAACACCACTACTAAGCATACACTACCTGTAGCAGTTTTGGAGACATCTATGGGGTCAGGCTGAGGATGAAGACACAAAGCGGGTCATTGCCAAACCAATAATGCTTCCTGCTATCTGTGTAAAGTGATTGATACTTATCAAATTGAACAATCCTACATTAGTGACCTTTTCTTAATGCTAATCAGTAATTGCACTACCTAGAGTCACCACAAAAACCACCAACAGAACAATCACAATATAAGATAAGAAATATTTAAGATATTCATCCTATTATTGTACATGTATACACATTTACATGTACATGTAAATCTATAACATTTAATATTACATATTCTCTTAGCAAAACAGAACAGTATAGAAATATCTCAAGTAATACATCTATTACTTTTACAAATGAAATAATATAGAACTATGTACATATGTAATGGACAGCTTTGCAAGCCTGTATTTATCCATCAATAGGGGTATTATACAGAGCAACATGGTTTTACCCATAGTTAGGGGTCTTTTCATTTTTCTACAAATCTTCACATATATCGTTTTTTTTTTCTTGAATTCTTGTTTTTACCTTGTCTTTTTTTAAAAATTGTTAAACTTTTTGAAACTCAATTTCATGTATTTTTTGCACTTAAAAAACAACCTTTACACCAAAATTCCGACATGGGCAGCTTTTTTAACCTTTAGCATTTAAATCTATAGCTTCTGACTTTTTAGGTTAAGTGCAAATCTAATGCCCCTACTTTTGTATTTAACATCCTCTTATGGTAGGTGAGAGGTGAGGGTGTTTAATGTACCAAAAAAAAAAAAGATTAAAAGAAACAAAAAACATAACACATAGCTGTTCTATAGATTAACGTTAGTTAGAATTATTTGAAAAGTCCAATTGCTTGAGCAAAAATGTATAAAATGCATTTTTTTTCTTTTTTGTAAATTGGAGCATATGGGGGAGTGTGGATTTCACCTTGACCAGTGCTTTGAACAATAACAGAATTTGTTCCTGAGTCCGTTGACAATTTTCCTTTAAATATGTGACATTCACTCATGTAATAATTTACCAATTTTACACTGTTGTATTCCGTAATATGGTGACTCATCTTGGCTGAATCTTGGGTAATATATCATGTAATTGTGTATGTAATGTGTATATAAAAATATCATTCAGAATGGGTTAATATTTACTTGCATATACAAAATAGTTACTTGCCTTTTTCACATCATGTTTTAACCACCTGAGCGTTACACTGAGGTCTAGATTTCTGTACCAAAAGTGATCCACTGTTTTTCATGAAATTTTTTTTTTTTAAATTGTAGACCTGTAACTTACAGAAATATGTCCGAACAGGGGTTCTAGTAGATAATATGAATATAAAAAATGTATTTACTTTTATTTTATTTTTTTTATTTTTTTGTATTGGATTGGATGCTGGAGTTTATATTCAATCCAATACAAAATGAGCGTTTGAATTTACCAGTTATGTACTTTGTATTAATTTTATATTATTTTGTATTGGATTGGATACGCAAGTTTGTATCCAATCAAATACAAAATGTTTGAATGAGTTTCAATTTGAATTTCCTGCACACACGCCGACGTCATCACGCACGCAGGGAGAAACCGTCCGTTTTTTTTTTGTCCGCCGGACGGCTTCTCGTTTCAGAGATCATCCGGCACTGGAAGAAGAAGGACGTGGACGATCAGCGGGTCCAGGTAAGAAGCCGGCCGGCATCTTACCGGTCCCGCTGGCACCCGACGAAGGCACCCGACGCTGGAGAGGGAGATCGACGGACGACGATCAACGGAGGACGACGCTGGAACACGAACACGACGCTGGATAAGCACAGCGGGACCAGGTAAGTAAGGATGGGAAAAAACTCGGGGTTAACCATCCTAGCCATTTTTTTTTTGCCCGTACGAAGGTCGGGCTTAACCGCTAGGAGGTTAAAATAGTTACTCATATATAGCCACATAAGCTGGGATGTAAATACAACATAAATACATTAATTTTGTTTTATATAATTGGATAGTCAATACAAATTCAGCTTTAAATTTAATGAACCTACAGTTTGAAAAATAACAAACCTTTAGTCTTTATAAACCATCCGCAATATATGCCACAATTTATTGCCTTGCTACTACTACTTTGTAGTTGGTACAAATGTGGCTCACAATTGGTGCTTCCCTTGATATGGGTCAGTCACCTGCTATAAAGAAATTAGAACTTGAACTGAAAATTTAAACATGTGTGAAATATAATCCCAAGACTTGGAATGGGCTTTGGTATACATAGCAAGTTGTAAATACAGCACATTCTGCAGTACTGGGAGATTTTCTAAAGTAGTAGAGACTGGTAGCAAGAAAGTCAGTTTTGAGTTTGAAGCAATTTTTGGGCATATTGCATTGACATCAATATAAAGAAATATTTTTGAACAAGGAACAAGACTTGGGGGAAGTGGGGAGCTGCTGTGCAAGAAAGTGGCAAAGAAAAAGTATGTGAATTTTGTCCTGTGTCTGAAATGCGCCTGGGCACACAAACTACAGCTAACTCCAAGAATCCTTTGTCAAGCTTTATTGGTAATCATAAAACAAGACAGGGTTAATCACAGATGATTAGTCCAATAAGCGCGGCACAGAGGGGTAAAGCAGAGACAGGTCAGGAACAATCCAAGGTCAAGGCAGGCGAAGTTCAAGCAGAAACAGGTATCAGACCAGGTCGCTATGGTAATGACAAAACAGGTTAATATAAACTGACACAGAGAGCGCACCCAAGCACAATGTACGCACAGAGGCTTATAGCGGGTAATGGTGTACAGGACAGGTTCTCCATAAATGGCCAGAGTGCCCAATGACCTTGCTCCACCTGGCGCCATTTGATTAGAGGATAACTGAATCCCTTGTGGCAGGAAATTCAAACCAAGTATGTCCCGCTTCGCTCCGAGGCAGCCAAGTGCCATGCCTCTAGGGGGTACAAGAGGCATGCGTGGTAGCGCACGCACCTCTTCCCACAGCATGCCTTACATTGCACATCCACAGGAGTGCTGAGAACAGGCCTTTCTGTAATCACATCCATAGGGATGCTGGGGATGCCGCCTGGCCGAACAGTAGTTCGGCTAGAACGAATCCCACCGCCTACAGGGAGAGACACGCTGCGAGCAGGGCAGCAGCCTCGGCCATGCTGCCTGCTGCAGCGGTGTCTTCCTCTGTGGCTGTGATCCCCAGGGATGCCGCGGGCTCGCTGGACAGGTAAGTTCCTTACACTACCCCCCTTCAGGAGGGGCCTCAGGACCCTCATGTCGGGGTTTCTCCGGGTAATCCCGGTAAAATTCCAACACAAGTTCTTCCGCATGTACATGGTAGGTTGGCACCCAGCATCTCTCCTCTGGTCCAAAACCTTTCCAATCAATGAGATATTGCAGAGAGTTAAGGACCTTACGAGAGTCCAAGATCCCAAGAGGGAGGGAGAGCGAAGAGAGATGGCATTGAGAAGGATAAGGGAATGGAAGAAGAGGAATACCTTCAGTATAAATGTCACCCTGAGCAGAACTTGTTGGTCAGCAGCTGCAACAGATTCCAGATCCACAAGGAGATGTTATAATGATGCACCCTAGTGGTTATGCTGTCCTAATCATAATTGGCCTTGTGGAATATCCGGCCCTGTTTGTAGATATGTGGCAGGTGTTTTTCTGTAAAAATAAATTTAGCTAAGTAGCTAGCTCCTGGTAGCTAGGAAAATGTGCAGTAGCTGGAGAATATGTGAACAGGTAAAAGTCTACAAGTTAGGTAACATAAAGCAGGTGTTCCCTGCATTAATTTTTTCAGGAAAGATTTAGTTGCAAAATCAGTAGATATAGAATTTGTGAGCACATTAATAGTTCACACATTTGGAGACATAAAACAAGTTTACCTGCAAGGGGGAGGATCAAAGAAGTGGCAAAAGGTGATAATGCTTGAAGATATTGATCTTAATGTTAAACATCATTTAAATCCTTCTGATACACTCAAAGACTATTTAGACAGAAGACTTGCAACAGGTAGGCTAGTGGGTCATTCTTTATACCAAGTAGTCCATGAGGTTCCTTTATTTTCCTCATTTTAGTGTCAGCTAGAACTGCCTTTTGGATCAAAGTAGTAAGATAGCAAAGAAAAACCTATCACCATTCTAAAATATGGCAAGGGGGCTCCTACTTTTCATGGTGCACCTTACTGGCAGTAAATGTGTTATTTCATTGTTACCCTTGATGCTACACAAAAAAGACCCTTTCCCCACGCATGTTTATTTTTTTTTTTTTTTTGGATTTGTAGATGGCTCCCTTTGCCAGTCACTGGTTAGAAACATAAAGTTTACCACATATATAAATTCATAGCTCCAGGCTCTGGGACTGGGATATCTCTTATTTATATTGATAGATCTTTGTGGTTGGTGTCCCAAATAGGCACTGCCTGTGATGGGTACCCATACCCAGACCTGCCCATTGGATCCAAGCAGGGGTTAGTAGGGGAAAACCTATCACCATTTAGAAGGTACTACTTTTCATTGCATGCATCACTGGCAGTAAAAGAGTTGAAGGATTTTTGTATTTTCAATGTCACCCTAGAAAAGACTCTACGTGTGTTTAAGTTTGTTTTTCATCTGTACATGGCCTTCATGTCAATGATTGGCTCACCATGGTCAGAATTTACAAAGATTTGTTCCTTTTACACTTCAGGGGGATTCACCTTTAAGTTTGGGTTTGCCACAAAAGAACAGGGTCCCCCGTACCCTTGTCAGTTTGAACCTGGGAAGATACACCCATCACTATACCAAATACTTCATGAATTTATCCTTTAAATTCCATTTATACCACATTTTTCCATTTCACCAATATTCAGATACAAATAGACTTTTATTGTGTTTTATTTATTCAGTTTGACAAGACTGGAACATCCATAAGTTGTGTATTACTGTCTGTACCCCCATTTGAGCAGATTTCCCCATATTTTTTGTTACAGAAACACGTCAGAATGAAAAATGCCACCTCACATAGCTGTCTCCGGAACAGAACATTCCATAGTCTTACAATTACTAGGACAATAATTTACTCAAAGAACTCTTTATTTCTTTGTTTCGTAGACTGTATATTAGAGGGTTCAACATAGGAACCACTGTGGTATAGAATATTGTTAGGATCTGTTCCAGTATGTCATAGTGAGCTGACGGTGGAATCATATACACAGATACACATGATCCATAGTAGATGGCCATGACAGTGAGGTGGGATGAGCAGGTGGAGAAGGCTTTTCTTCTGCCATCTTTAGATTTAATATGTAGTATCACTCTGATAAGCTTTACATATGACATCAAGTTGCACGTTACTGGAATGAGCCCAAAAACTAAACACTCTACATACATGACAATGTAAAACATTTTGGTCCCACCACAGGAAATGTTAATGAGAGCTTTAGCATCACAGAAGAACTGGTGAATGGTTAAAGAAGAACAGAAGAACATTTTCAAGATGGAACTGGTAAACAAAGAAGAATGTAAGCAACCATTGATCCAGGTGACTATTATTATTATTACGCAGATGTTCTTGTTCAGTATACGGTGATAGTCTAAAGGGTGACAAATTGCAACATATCGGTCATATGCCATTATAAATATAATTGCATTCTCAGTAACTCCTGCTAGAAAGAAAAAATACATCTGGATGAAACATTGTGAGAAAGATATGGTGTTATTCCCAGACAGTAAGATGTAGAGGAGTTTTGGAACAGTAATAGTTGTGTAACATAAATCAATAATGGATAAGTTACAGAGAAATAGATACATTGGGGTGTGCAAATGATGACTCAGACATATCACTATAATGATAATTAGGTTTACAAGAATTCCAATCAAATAAATGAAGAAAAAGAAGATAATACTGAATATGTACAGTTTATTGTCAGCATTCACATAGAATGGTAAAATATGGAAGTCTGGTATAGAAGTATTGCTTTCCATGGGATATTGCTATGCTATTCTGCAGGAGAATGTACTTTTTTAAAGTTAAAAAACATACAAAATTGTAATGATGATTATTTTGACTATCGCTTAGTTTGAATATATAGTTTCAAAAAACATTAATCTGTATCTACACTATAGAAATAAGACATTTTCAAACATAAAGAGATCTAAAAAAACTACAAATACTGATAATAATAAAGTATGCAATATTTTATTACTGATATTTTAGGCTAGTCAATATATGATTACCAAAGCAGTAACAATCATCAGTAACAATCATCTTGTATCTAAATCAATTGAACATCTAGATTTATGCCTTATAATATTAAAAGTTTTTTCATTATCATTACCCAGGAGTATGCATTTTAACAATTCTGTTTTTTTTCATTATTTTTAAAGAAAAAGTCTGATTTATTTATTAACCCTGCCTTGCAAGGATACTTGCTCATCATCCCAAAAAAACAAACGCCGGATTAATTATATTGTCATAGGCAGCGATCCTCCTCTTCCAAACACGATGAGTTGAGTTGATGCTAAAGTGCTCATTTTTGGTCCCATCTGACCATAACACTTTTAACCACTTCTCCTCCTGGATCATTCAGATGTTCATTGGCAAACTGCAGACAGGCCTGTACATGCACAATCCTGAGCAGGGGGACCTTCTGGGCCTGCCTAGTTCTGGGAAGCTTCATCACCATTCTCATGATCATTACAACTAAATGATAAGTACAGCCCAGGGACAGTGGGAACCTGGACCGTGGGAACCTGCCGTCACAGCTGATTGGAGGCACATGAGAATCTCCATCGAGAGGTCATATGAGTTCAGTACACCTGAATTACCGCCCCCTGGTTTTTCCCTCCTTCAGCGAGAACACAACCTCATCACAAGGCTGTTCTTTCTTAAATGTTCGGTAAGCGAAAAAGGCCCGATTTGCTGCGAGATTGGAATGAAAAATCTCACGCGCTAACCCCTATTAGGCATATCTATTTGTATGCCAATGATGAAAAATTCAGTAACAGTCAATACATACTGCAATGTGAAACAGCGACATAAAGAAATCAGGCAACCCCATGTAACCTAGCATTGGGGATTGCCTATGCACTTCACACAAGAAAACCTAAAAAGATGGTAAATTAGTCAAGTACGCATAACGTCTTAAACCCTATGCGTTTCACCATGTGACTTCCTCAGGGGATGAATAGAGACTGTTACTAGGACTATACAAGAAGATACAATATTCCATTACAATAATTTCATTTACATAACTAGTATAATCATAGACAAAAATAAAAAAATAAACGTTAAATAAACAAAAGATAGAATTTCGCTAAAACACTCCTAGATATAAATATAAAAAGAGTAGTTTTTGTCTCAAAACATCAGTTAACAAATAATACTATATAACTTACTGTTTAGTTGGTAGCAGTAGTAGTAGTCTCTCTTAGGTCTGGTGGACCACTTAAGGACCATAATTAGATCTAAATCCTTTTACAAAGAATATATAAGTATAAACATTATGTAGAGCAAAGTTTATCACATATCTTATTCGTAAGTAATAAGGTAGGTATATATATTTGCTTGAAGTAAGGGCTATGATCAAATTGGGAAATTGCTATCTTTTGGGACAGGGTATTTTAACCAAAAAGGCAGCAATGCATATATGGTGAGTTCAAGTAAGAAGGACTAATTGTAAAGGTTGTACCATGAAGAATAAAGTGCTTACCCTGTTTTGGGTGTTGATGCAAGGGTGAAGGAATCCTGTATCAGCTTGTCAGTATGGTGTGGAAACCACTAGGGGACTTGGAGGGAAATCCCTTGCCTTATAAGGGGGAGGTAATGGTTGGAAGTGTGACACATGCACTAGATATGACATCGATGCATGCGTGAAGCTGAGACGGAGAACTACTTTTGCTCCTTCCAAGATGCCAGCAGTGCCCTATGTATTGACTGTTATTGATTATTTCATCATCGGCATACAAACTGATGTGCCCAATACAATTTTAAATTTTGCCACTTAAACTCCAGCCTCTTTCATGTCTTCTATGTTGTATATAATTTTCTGGGTGAGGCAATATCACTGTAATATAGAAGGGAGATTGTATCCATTATATGATTGTACACACTTAAGACATAAATGTTTCAGAAATTATTTTTTATATATAACCAAAATGCCTCAATGTCCCCACAAAAAGTGCATATGTGTGCTAGAGGTTTAATAGATGTAATCCAGGACCAATTGGCCACAGTGTAAGATCAACTTTAGGGAAAGAATGTTGTTTGAATGAACCATATACAAACACAAGAAGAACATACAAACGTTACATATCATGGTGAATGAGATTTAACCCTGGGACTATAATACTGAAAGCGTAAGAGTGTTAACCACTGATCCACCATACTGAACTGTGTAGTACCATTGCAGTGCAGGGGTATTATATGAACTAGACCTTTTCTTAATGTAAACACTTTAAGCATGGACATTTTACAAACATTTTCATAATCCATTTTGCTTCCAAATAAAATAAGCAGAATGTTATTTCTCTTGTATTTTATTTATCAGGTCACCTGCCCTGACTTTAGGAGTGCTTGTAAAGGGAGATTATGATAATCATATTCATTAATTCAGAAAGGGATAAGACCCACTATGACCAATAGAGATGTGAGTATGTGTTGGTGTGAAGGGACAGCAGATTGTAAATGCAGCAAATTGTGAACTAATCAGACCATTTCCTTTGGATTCTGGAAGAATATTAGAACAATTGCAGGCAATCTACAGAAACATAGAGGGAGAGAAAAAACTCTAACGCAGCATAGCCTATAGGTCATCTTAGGGAACTAATACATTCAGGGCAAATTTTATATATTTTCTGATCTCCCTTCTGTTCAATTATTGCAAGGAATGAAAATCTTCAGGGAAACAGAAATTACTAATGGCCCCACTGAAACTGTCCTCTCCTAGCATATAACATGATTTTTTATACATTTTTAACTAGGTTGTGAACTATAAAGGTAACTCTATATACATTTGTCTAATAAATACTGTATTATATTGCTTGAAGTGACGTGGAGTGCCTACTTGTGCCAGTTGACAAAAATTCAGCTCTGCCTAATCCACTACATCGTTGTACTTCCTTTTTATAACAAATCCTTACCTAATCAAGAGCTAAATAAACAACAAAACCTATTCATTCGGTCAAATAAAAAAAATCAATAGAATAAATTGTAAAATAAATGTATAAGTGTGTGCCCTTTCCCCTTTTTCTATATATTTGGTGTATTATATTGTTGGTTGATGATTCCTTGGGTATAGATAGGGAAAAATGGCCAGTGGAACTACAGTCTGATTGCAGTTCCAAAAAGCCTAAATGCAGAGAATGTGGATGATGTGTCCATTTGCTGCAACTTCCATTCATGGCAAATTTCAGGTGTTTGTATAGTATCCCAAACTGAAAAGTTTATTGGATGTTGTTTGATAAAGAACAAGGGATGAAAGGCTTAGAGAGAAGACATAGGAAAGAGAAGAAAGAAAATAGGAAAGAAGAAAAGAAAAAAGCATGGGCTAAAGGACAAGCCAGATCAAGGGATGGGATATACAGTTGATGTTTAGGCACTAATACCATCCAACCACACTCCCTACCAAATAATTCTTTGTAAAGACCCTACAGACTTCAGCAGCCTTGATATGAATGCTGAACTGTGCATATTTTGGACAAAAATACACCAACACCTTAATATTTTTTTATGTTTAATATTCTCATTCCTTTATTAAACAAAATGTTAACCTTTCCACTTGGTAGCCTTGTAGTCTGTAACTGTAACTGAGGATATGGTATTATTCCTAGAGAGTAAGATGTAGAGAAGTTTTTGAACATTAATCCCCCTAGCGGTAATCCCGAGTGTGACTCAGGGTGGCTTTTACTTGCAAAAAGCAGTAATCCCGAGTGGGTGGTTTCTAATCCCCCTACCATTACACGGGTGATACAGTACCTTCAAGCCCTTATGACTATTGACAAAACCAAGGCCACCCAACATAGGGACACCCATCCTTAAAAGTTTTTTGACACATGGATGGCCTATTTAGAGTACACACTTTCCCCAGCTGAACTACAGGACGTGATAGATCTTTTTCGCTACACCACGTGAAGAACATATACAATACCTCAATTTAACCCGCTTAGTGGTATTCCCGAGTGTGGCTCGGGGTAAAAAAAGAGCAAAAAGCCGTAACCCCGAGCGACACTTGGGGTAGCTAAACAAAAAAAATACTCTTAACTGGTCCCATCAGCGTCCCCCAGCATCCTGCTCATCCCTACAAGTCCTTGGGCCACGTCCTCTTCTTGCTATTGTCTCCCGGC
>NC_092864.1:8451366-8466827 GCF_032062135.1 Pyxicephalus adspersus
TGTTGAATACAGGTTTGCTGTTTTCCCAGCATATTCTCATGAGCATGGGGGAGATAGCAGAGGACAAGTCTTTATGCCAGGAAAGTTGGATGGGTCCATAGAAAGGCAAAAACCCAGCAGCAGAACCAGTAATTGTGCAAAAGAACTGGGGGTGCACTGCCAACACCTTTTAGGATGATCTCTAGTTGACTTCTCATGTGCATGTTTTTGACCCAACTTTCAAAACCAGACTCCATGAGGATGGCTTGTGGGTCAGAAGTCCTGTAGTGGGACCTGTGTTTTCAACCTAGCTCCATTTGCCAGAGAATAGGAGAATTGACAGATTTGATATGCTCCATTCTCTTCACAGATAAAAGAGGTTCACACATAGCACATGTGACATTAAAAAGTTTTGATGCTGTGTGGTGAATGTTAGGGTGCCTATAACATCATCCAGCCAGTATGGCAGTGAGTCAATGCTGATCTTTGCAGCCATATTACTCGGGGGCTGCACAAACCCCCATGTCCTAGCTGGGCCTGAATTTCTTTTTGTGTAGGTCAATACCCAGCCTTAAGTGGCCAGAGTTCGTAGGCAGTTCCTAGAAAACAAAAGCAAAGGTTCCATTTACTGGTCCCCAATGTTCCCCTGAATCCCATAGTACCTATATGGAACATTATGTAACTGTACATCCAATGCTGCCAAGTAGTGCCACAGATTATACAGATACTCAGTGATTTCCTGATCCAAGCATGGACGGAGATCCCCTATGACACCATCACCATCTTATTAGAAGCAGGACCGGAAATTGTCAAAAGTGAAAAAAGGCATGTACACCCTATCTCATTATGAGTTGTTGTGATGCATTTCACAGTTTTGTGACCTATGTATACAACTTTTCTTTAACATAACAAAAAACAAAATTTTGATATAATAAAAAATACAACATTCTGCCAACAAGCCTGGTCCAGATCTGTATCAAACCCCACACACAATACTTAGGTTTTAGGCAACACATCCAAGGATGCTATGGGAAGAGCAGACAGACTTTTAGGACTGCTAAAACCACTATTTTTGCTGTTAGAATAACTAAACAAAAACGAAGTTTTTTTCTGTTATCCTTGTTCTGGTTACTTTCTCCTAAGTTTTGTTTCCTTATAATCCAGAGGATTGCTATTCTATTAACCAAAGCTGCTTTAAGGTAAAAGCCAGTGTTTACCTTTTCACATAAATCTGTTCAACAAGTTTATATAAGTTCTTAACATCATTTTTTTAAGTATAGTATCTAAACGTCTCTCCTTATTAGCATTTTTTTCATTGACCTTACCTTTCCCTATATTTGCCAGTTTTTAAGTTTTAAAGCTTGGTTTTACCCATTCCTTCCTGGTTTTCTCGCTCTGGAGACTTGTTTGCTGGTTTTTATACCTACCTCACAGATGTCATCAAGTGACCAATGTGTATTTTGCTGGTATTCCATTGTTATGCATTATTTACACCAAGGGTAACATGTTTTATTATAAACATATACTTTATTATTTGGTTGAAAAAAGTTCTATTGTCATCTTATTAATCCCCTGAGGAAGCAGTGACAACCATGAGCTGCACTGTGAAAACACATGACACAAGATAATGGTGCAATGAAATTTAACCTTTGTACATATTTCCTTTGTCAACAGTATAAGTTCTAATTGTGCATTGTTTTTATTACAGGTTGACAATCGAAAATCCGGCAATCAGCTCCCTTCAGTTTTTGCATTTTTTGCATTTATTATATAGGGACTGTAGTATACTGTTTGGCAACTTATGTTTTGATGGCTCTGTTCTGCAAAAACAACTGTTAGATCTTGCTTGCTACACAAAATATGTGTTGAGATGTCCCTGTTCCCTGAAACTGTGCCAGATGTCCGCCAGTGCTGCAACAGAAAGGTTGACCTGTGTGTGGAGGTAAGTATAAAAACAAATCCAGAACCTTCGGGAATGCAGGGAACCTTGGGTCCGAAGGTTGCCGGATTTTTGATTGTCAACCTGTATATGCAAAAATAAAACGTGGATGTTTTTTTAATGATTTACTAAGTAGGCAGCAATGTCCTACTTTTCTTTGTGTCAAGTGAAACACCCCGGGATATGAGAGGTTTCACTTATGTATTTGTCCAGGACTCCTAAGATTAACCACATTTATTCACATAAGAACATAAAATAGAATAAAAAATTTCAGGGTTTGTAGTTACAATAGTCTTCTAAGGTTTATGTCCACAATTTCTTCAACGCATTTTTAATCTCCTTGTTTCGTAGACTGTATATAAGAGGATTCAACATGGGGACCACTGTGGTGTAGAACATTGTTAAGATTTGTTCCAGTAGGTCATAGCCATCTGATGGTGGTATCATGTATACAGGTACACCTGATCCATAATAGATGGTCATGACCGTAAGGTGGGATGAGAAGGTGGAGAAAGTTTTCATTCTGGCTGCTTTAGATTTTATATTCAGTATAATTTTAATTATCTTTACATAGGACATCAAATTGCACATAACTGGAATTAACCCAAATACTAAACTCTCAGTATACACAACAATGCAAAACATTTCAGTCCCACCACAGGAAATGTTCAGCAAAGCTTTTGCATCACAGAAGAACTGATGAATGGTAAAAGAAGAACAAAAAGACATTTTTAGGATGGAATTTGTAATTAAAAATGAATTTAAACATCCACTGATCCAGGTCATCATCATTAATAATGTGCAGATTTTGTCGCTGAGTATACGTTTATATTTTAAAGGGTGACAAATTGCAACATATCGATCATACGCCATTATAAATATAATTGTGATCTCAGCGCTTTCTGCCAGAAAGAAAAAATAAACCTGAAAAAAGCATTCTGTGGAAGATATAGTGTTGTTCCCAGTAAGTAAGATGTAGAGGAGTTTTGGAACATTAACATTTGTGTAACATAAATCAATAATGGACAAGTTACAGAGAAATAAATACATTGGTGTGTGCAAATGGCGATCCAAACATATCACTGTAATGATAATGAGGTTTACCAAAATTCCAGTAAAATAGATTAGAAAAAAAAAGACAATGAATATGTGCAATTTATTGTCATCTTTCAGGAAAAATGGCAAAATGTGGAATTCTAACATAGATGTATTTTGTTCCATGAGATATTGCTACAATAGGTTTGTATTTATTTCTAGGAAAGTAAAGGAGTAAAAGTATATAATGTGCAAATGTGGAACTGGGAAATGTTTTCATGTTTTTTGTTTTATATTCCTTATAAGACTTAAAATGTATCTGAAGACAATGATAGAATGAATGCAGTATGGGTAAATGTATGCAGTGCAAGAGGAGACAACACATTTTTGGAATCTATATGTCTCCTTCCTCAGTGCTGTTATATGTAGCCTTATAAAATTAATAAAAAAAGATCTTATTTATAGATTGCTTTAAGATGTTCAAAATGTTGAATGCTTTTCTAGAAGCACAGAATATAACTGGGTTAAAACATTTTTTAGGTAAAGATAGCAGATCCAGAAAACATCTGATTTCCCCACATGATTGATTGAACAGTTTTTATCTACTTTTAAGGCAAGTATCTTATAGAGATGATGGCTGAAACAACCACAAGGAAGCTGTAATTTGTCAATTACTAAACCATGGTAATTACCTGTGGTCTCTCTGGAGCTAACATTTTCCCCATTATTGCCCTCCCATGCCTTGTCTTGCAACATGCTCCTTTTTACATGTAGTCACCTTAATAGGAACGGGATTTACATTTTTTGGTAGGAGCCTACCTAAAATGACGGGTAGCAATCTGATGACCACAGGTGAATATGTTATATAGAAGCTTACCTGTACTTAGATATGGTAGTTACATTAGTAATTTTCCTATTCAGGCTACAAGTACAGACAATATCTGTTAATCCTACTATATTCCAAAACTTTCTATACAATTTAGGGTGACAGCTGTGTTTCTCCAAAGATACAGTGCAGCAGCTTAACATTGTTCCCCTAAAATAAGAACTGTTTTCATAGCAGAGGTATTGAAAGAAAATACAAAGCCCCATGATTTTTGGATCAGTGTCACGTATGATTGAAAATCCTATGTAACAGATGAGATCTATGGCATTACCACCACAAAACTCCCTGAAATGAAAATAATTGAATTAGAAGTATCCCAATTAAATATCAATTATTTGAGACCACCTCTCTAAGATATTGTAATGATATTGATGAAAAGGGGGGCAGGTTGGTATCTAACTTTATGCCCCAAAAGCAGTAGGGAGTCATGTTGCATATATTATAATACCATTTCCATACAAATATTAACATTTGTTTAAATTATTTGCAATTAAACATCATAAATGCATTTGCTATGTAATTAATAGTTTATTCATTAAAATCTCCATTCAGCAAAACCCATTTTGGTGTGTATCATTTTCCTATATCCCTGGACAGGTTTCGCAGATCTATATTTTGCTTTCTTCAGGAAAATTTGAGAAAGGAATATCACAACTATAACAATAACACAATCTTCCATTATCTTATGATCATAATACCATCAATAATCTTGTATTATTATCATTTACACTTACAGTGTATCTGCTGATAATCTTTACAAGGATCCCAGTTGTTAACTATATGCCCTGACCTTTTGCGATCTCTAATGTTACATATTATCTATAAATAGGAGCTGACAGTTGGAATATAACAGAGGAAAAACGTAGTGGGATGGTATTTGACCACACAGTCATATTAAATGTTGCTTTGGTTGCAAAACAGACCCAAATCCTAATGTATTCTTACTTATAATGTCTAAATAAAAATGTAATCTTTACAAATTGGCATGCAATGTCCAATGTTATGATTAAAGACACAGCTGACTTAACCTCCCTAGCGGTCTAATTTAGTCCAAATTCCATGCAAAAAAAATTATACAATTTTTGGCATGGACATTTATTTTTCAGTGTAGGCTGCAATTCTTAGGCATATCTTACTGATATTTAATAAAACTAATAATAAACTTTAAATAACAAAATACAAAAATCATTTTATATTACATGCTTAAATATTTAACTGTATATGTAACTGTATAGTAGCATACATAATATGTTTATATATAATATAATTGTATATATATTATATGAATATGGACTCATTACATCTATTTTGTATTGAATCCAATACAAAATTATTTAAATTTCCCACTAATCCTCCTGTCTGCACCAACGTCACCAGTTAACCCTGTGGATCTTGTTTCTGCACTTTGCGGCTAGAGATCGGAGAAAGGCGATGTGTCCCCAGGATCTGTGGGGACCAGCAGGACTCTGGGGGACAGTGACGGAACAAGGTAAGTGTTTTTTTTTTTTTTACTTAAAAGCGACCCAGAGTGTGAGATGGGATTACCACTTTTTGCAAGTAAAATCCACCCCAAATCACACTTGGGATTACCACTAGGGTGGGTTAATAAATGTTTCACTGATATGCATTAAAATTGCATCATGAGCAATGATAATTGTTTTAACCTCACTAGTAAATTAAAGCCAAAAAATACTCTTGAAAGGTATACAGAGCTGAGGTGGTTAGAATTAACTTTTCATTTAAGTCTGCAGGCAGATATTATTTTCTTAAGTGTTCTACAAGATTTTTTAGATGTTACATAGTAAAAGACTTTTACAGTATACCAGTCTATAATTTGTGTTTTTGTATTTTAATACTTTTTTGCTTTGAATGTCTTGACTTCTTTTCTACTCTAAGTAATATATAGTTTTCTGACTAATAAAAGAAATAGAATTTTTGCTGTGTTGCCAGGGACTAGGATTAGATATTAAGTTGGCACTTTGCTTTCTCTGAAACCCTCTGTAATGGAAATCTCACTAAGACTGATGGATATGTGAGTGTTTGTTGGTGTGAAGGGATAGCAGATTGTAAATGCAGCACATTGTGAAGACAGCTTACTTACAATTTTCTTTAAATTGTTGGAGGACATCAGAACATCGGGAGGTAATCCAAACAAACAGTAGGAAAAATACACAAATTCTAGATAAGCCTGGCCTTCTATAGGTCTTCTTAGGCAGTTAAAAAATATCTGGCACATTTTATAATCTTCTCATCAACCCCTCTGTGTAACTTCTGTAAAATAAAGAGAAGTCTTCAGGGAAACAGGAATTATCATGAAGATGTGCTAATGTCCCCAGTGAAGTTGTTCTCCCCTAATATACCAAGCTTCTTTAATACCAATTGTAAGAAAAAAATAATAAAATAATTATTGAATTCAATTAAAATAGTAAAAAACAAAAAATAAATAATGAAAATGTGAAATGTAATTGATAGAAGTATTTTGCTTTTGATAAAGTAGGTAAAGATTATAACATATGATTCAAATGTGTCCACCACACTGAAGGAGATTCCAATTTACGTTTTATTACATGGCAAAAATAAAGCAAAATAACCAGGAAACAGTAGTTTTTTTTTGATTGCACACTGATAAGCTAACGCGTTTCACCCTTGCTGGGCTTCCTCAGGAGCAGCTGTGTGCTTTTTTTTGCATGTGGTATTATCCAAAATAGAGGCTCACTTTATGTAAGTTGTCTGGTCCCAGGAAGATATTAAAAGACAAATAGCGCTTGCTGCCGCAGCCCCACCAGTCGGTTGTAGTTTTATGTAGAGGGAAGTTGCGACACTCTTACCTAGGAGTGAGCTGCAGCTTCATTTGCTTCTTTGATACTTACTGGGGACCAGACATCTAAATACTGGGGATTTCCCCTTGCATTGTCTTTTCACAAAAATGCCAATATTTTCCGCACGGCATTTTTTGCCTCCTTGATTAATAGACTGTATATGAGAGAGTTTAAAATGGCCACCATTGTGGTGTAGAACACCGATAGAATCTGTTCCAATAGGCCATAGAGATCTGACAGTGGTATCATGTACAAAAAAAAAACAAATCCATAGTAGATTGCCATGCAAGTGAGGTACAATAAGCGGGAGGAGAAGGCTTTACTTCTACTCTACATGGATAGAATACATAGTATGATCTTTATCATTTGTACATAGGACAGAAAGTTGCAAACAACTGGACAGAGACAAACACAAAATTGTCAATGTACAAAACAAGGTAAAATATTTGAGCACCACCGCACGAAATGTGAATCAGAGCTTTGGTATCACAGAAGAACTGGTGAATAGTAAAAGAATAACAGAAGAACATTTTTAAAACAGAATGTGTAAGTAAAGCTGAATTTAAACTTCCGGGGCTCCTAATGGTCATTATTAATATTATGCAGGTCTTCCTATTAAGTGTAATGTGCCTAGGCACACAAACCACAGTCAACTCCAAGAATCCTTTTGTCAAGCTTATTTGTAGTCATAAAAGAAAGCAATGGTTAATCACAGATGATCAGTCCGATAGGCGTGGTACAGAAGGGTAAGGCAAAGGCAGGTCAGGAACAATCTGAGGTCAGAGCAGGCAGTAGGCAAGAGTAGTTACAAACAATCCAAGGTCAGGGCAGGCGGAGTTCAGGCAGAATCAGGTATCAGACCGGGTTGCTATTGGTAACGACACAACAGGTTAATATGAACCAACACAGAGAACGCACACTGTACTCACAGTGGCTTATAGGGGACAATGGGGTTCAGGACAGGTTCTCCTTAAATGGCCAGAGTGCCCAATGACCTTGTGCCACCTGGGGCCATTTGATTGGAGGATAACTGAATCACTATGTCCAACCCTATAGTGAGGCAGCTGAGTGCCCCATCTCTGGGGGGTACAAGAGGCACAAGTGGTAGCGCATGCGCACCTCTTCCCACAGCACCCCTGGGACGTGCCCTACTTTGCACACCCACAGCAGTGCTGAGAACAAGACTTTCTATGCTCATGTTCATAGGGATGCTGGGGATGCCGCCAGGCCGAACAGTAGTTCGGCTAGAGTGGATCACTCTACCTGCAGTGAGAGACACGCTATGAGCAGGGCAGCAGCCTTGGCCATGCTGCCTGCTGCAGTGGCGTCTCCCTCTGCGGCTGTGATCGCTAGGGACGCCGTGGGCTCGCTCGACAGGTAAGTTTCTTACATTAAATATGCGGTGATTTTCTAAAGGGTGACAAATTGCAAAATATTGATCACACGCCATTATAAATATATTTGTGATCTCAGTAGTGTCTGCTAGGAAGAAAAAACAGATTGGATATAGCATTGTGTTGCAGATATGGTGTTGTTCCCAGAGAGTAAGATGTAGAGAAGTTTCGGAACAGTTGGGTAAAATGTATCAACAAATGAGAAGTTGCAGAGTAATAGATAAATCAAGGTGTGCAAACAAAGATCCAAAAAATATCACTAATGATCAGTAGGTTTACCAGAATTCCATTACGTTATATATCAAATAAGAGAAGACAATGTTGAATATATTCTTAAACCTCAGAGTTCATAAAGAATGGCAAAATGTGGAATTCCAGCATAGATATATTGCTTTCCATGGGATACTACAATAAAAATTCACGGGAAAATGTATTTTTGTAGAGAATAAATTGATTAGATTTGCTGTGTATACATGTACATTGATGTGATGATGAATATTTTAGGCTTCTCCTAAGTGAAGAATGTGAATGTGAAATTAACAGTTATCAGAAATCAGTGTCTACCATAGGAGGATTACGAATATTCAAGTAGGTATAATTATTTAATTATAAAAAAATCTTAAAAATAAACAAGATACATTTTACAATGTTTAACCACCTGAGCGTTACACTGAGGTCTAGATTTCTGTACCAAAAGCGATCCACTGTTTTTCATGAAATTTTTTTTTTTAAATTGTAGACCTGTAACTTACAGAAATATGTCCGAACAAGGGTCTAGTAGATATTATGAATATAAAAAATGTTATTTTAAAATGTTATTTTAATGTTATGTTAAAATGCAAGTTATTTACTTTTATTTTATTTTTTTTTATTTTTTTGTATTGGATTGGATACCGGAGTTTGTATTCAATCCAATACAAAATGACAGTTTGAATTTACCAATTATATACTTTGTATTTATTTGAATCATTTTGTATTGGATTCAATACAGGAGTTTGTATTGAATCCAATACAAAATGAATGAATGAGTTTCTATTTGAATTTCCCGCACACGCGCCGACGTCATCACGCACGCAGGGAGGAGCCGTCCGTGTTTTTTTCTCCGCTGGACGGCTTCTCCCTTCAGAGATCATCTGGCGCTGGAAGAAGGAGGATGTGGACGATCAGCGGGACCAGGTAAGATGCCGGCCGGTATCTTGTGTTCCGCCAGCCGGTATCTTGTGTTCCGCCGACCGGGCGGCGGAACACAAGATGCCGGGCGGCGGAACACAAGATACCGGCCGGCATCTTACCAGTCCCGCTGGCACTCGACGCTGGAGAGGGAGATCGACGGACGACGATGGACGGAGGACGACGCTGGAATAGGAAAATGACGCTGGAATAGGAAAACGACGCTGGATGTGCACAGCGGGACCATGGAGGTAAGGATGTGACAAAAATACGGGCTTAACCATCCTAGCCATTTTTTTTTGCCCGTACGAAGGTCGGGCTTAATGGCTAGGTGGTTAAGAATGTAAATTATATAAATAAATAGATCATTATTGAATCAATAAATATACTATAATAAAATGTACAAAAAATGTTTTGCTTACACATAATTTGATAACTCGGGTCAGCAATGCTTTGCCTCATTCACTAGGCCTAATTTATAAAGCTCTCCAAGACTGGAGAAGATAGACTATCATGGTAGAACGTGGGTGATTTAGCAAACCTGTAATGAAACTGGTTCAGGATTGGAAACATTTGCCATCCAATAACCAAGGGTTTTTAAGAAATCAGTTCCATGTTTTCTGGAACTACCAGGCTCTCCTGTGATAGTCTACGGAGAGCTTTAATAAATCAGGCCAGTTAAGTAGGGGAATGAGCTATATAAGATTCATGGCACTTCAATATTGTTTATTAGTTCTTAGAATTAATTTCAATTAGAAAGTTCTCAAAGTTGGTGGACAAGAAAGAAAAAAAAAGTTTTTTTTCCCTATTTTTCCTAAACAGACCCAACCCTTAATCCTCTGTATTGAATCCAGTACAAAGTAATTATTATATTATATATAATTTCATTATATATATTATATATCCTACTGTACAGTTTGATTATGGGTTTCAATATTTTTACGCACCCTTGTTTTAACAGATTTTTGTGTTTTTTTATTTAAAGTTAATTGTTAAATTTATTAAATATTTGACATTTTTCGGTGAGTTACGCCTAAGAATTTTAGGCCTACAATTTAAAAGAAATTTCCATGCAAAACAATGTACCACTTTTGGTTTAAAAATGCTGACACTGCCAGGGAGGTTAATACTGAAATGTCTTGAAAAATGAGCTTTAGATGCCTGCCTGATCATATTATTAAAAATACTGTTAGTGTGATATGAGTATTTCACAGCCAACAATTAATTAGATCTGATTTATATTACAAAAGTATCACATGGAATGACAATTGTTTTCACTTCATCGATAATCCAAAACCTAAAAAAACGTTTTTTCTTAAAGGATATACAGTGGAGATATAAAATTTAAATTTAAAATTAACTTTTCATTTCATTCTGCATTCAGCTATTCTTCTTTATAGCTTCCATTAATTGTCAATGTCTTTGTATAACTGTGTCACTGTGAGCCAAATCATCATAATATAATATATTATAGTATCACTTCTAAGGTTTATTAAAAAACAAGCTCTATATCACATAGTAAATGACACTTACAGTGGATTAAAATTCAGTATTCAGGATTGTCTGCTCAAGCAAAGAGCCCACTGTGCTACCTGTAAATAAAAATGTTAATAAAAATATTAATATGCAATTTTTTATATATATATATCAGTTTAAATTTTTTTTTGCATTGTTTTAAATATATTACACAATGCAATACATATATTTTATATATAAAAAGAGATATATATATATATATATATATATATATATATATATATATAGATAATACAAATTAAAACACTATACATACTCCTTAAATTCTAAACACCGAGAGCAGGGGTCGACAAACCTCAGTCTTTAGGCCAAATACGGCCTAGCCGGTAGTTTGTTCCGGCCTAATGCCAGGATCTGCCAGGGGGTGTTAGAAACTAACAGATTTGGAGCTGCCGGAGCTCCGGTGACACCTCCTTGCTGTTGCTCCCCTATTTACCACTGCCAGCATTGATACTTCCGCCGCGGTGGTAAATAGGGAAAGCTCCCTGAAGGGAAATCCCTCTAATTCGTAATGCATACGGAGGAGAGGGATTTCACTTCAGGAGGTGTTCCCTGGTGGTAGGTGGAGCAATTAGGGTGGGATCCAGAGTCTGGCCTAGTGTGCTCCCGCCCACCCCTGAAATGGCCTTGTGGCATAAAAGTTTGCCGACCCCTGACTAGAAACTCTAGAGCCGCATGACCCTCTCTATCTCTACCTAGGTAAACAATGAATAGCAAGTATATTTTATATTTTTGTGATCTCAACATATACTGTGAAAGAATGAGAAGACTTCAGGAAAACAACAACAATCATCATCAAGTTATTATTATAACGTTGTCCTCCCATGACATATAACAAACTTTAACTTTCAACTTTTATTTTAAAAAAAGAATTTAATTAAGAGTTTAATAACTTTCAATTCATTAGTAATAGTAGCAATACAATCCCGACTCAATATTTAAAAAATAATTTGTGCAAAAGGTAAACTGTATCTATAGCCACTTTATTTACTTTGTCCAACCTAGAATACGGCTGCAGATATCATTGCAAAGCAAAGCCTAAAGTAACAAATCCTAAACTATATATATATATATATATATATATATATATATATATATATATAATATATATCTATTTTATTTTTGGTATTACAGAAGCAAAAATCACCAGAACAGGTGCCCATACTGAGAAATAAAGATAGATATAGATAGTAAAGTCTACCCAGACAATCTTCAAAACTCCCCTACAGCATCCTAACAATAAAAAAATCCCACACTTCAAAGGCAGCCTAAAACATGCATTTTTCTAATGTCCTTTATTGCTTATGAGCACATGGGATGGCAGATGGCATATGCAAACACATCTAAAAGTAGGCAACTCTTCCACATAATATAACACAATAGCAATTTAAAAAATAAATTATACAAGATCAGTCTAAAAAATGAGATGACTGATATAATAACATTTTTTTAGTTTTTCATATGACAATTTTAATGCTTGTCTCCTTCAATATTTCCATTATTCAAAATTAAGTACTGATATATTAAAAATGCTGAGCAGATCAGCTTCAATATATCTGATCATTTTTTACTTTACTGGATCTATTGAATAAAAGCATGTTCCTTTACTCACCAATTTCATTTTAAGAAAAACAAAAAAGTCCCAAAATGCCAGATCTGGTGAATATGGAGGATGTTCAAGCATAGTAATGTGTTTGTCAGTCAAAGAAAGTGTTGTGTAAGAAGGATCATTGTCCTGAAGAATAAAACCATTTTCCCACATTTCTGCCATCTATTGGTTTAGGAAAAGAAGCATTGGAATCCCTTCCAAGTACTGTTGATGCCCTGAAGGAGATTTACCCATAACTTGTCCTGATGACCATTGTTGATTGGAACAAATATGAGAGAAACCCCAAAATGCGCCATTGTCCCTGGAGCAGGATAACCTGTTTGGTCTATGTTAAAAAAAAATTGTAAAGATTGCAATTCAAGAACACATTTCCTATAATTTTTGATATGTACATTGCAGTCTAAAACCTCCCTGGTGGTATTAGGAGATGTTTAGTATTAGGTTACATTCGGGGGTAGGTAAACCTATTGGAAAGATACTAAATGCAGATTACCTTATCCGCCTGCATCCCACATGGTCCTTCGTGTCTTCTTTCTTCCTCCGGCTGGCTTCTTCTGCACTTGATGAGTCACCAAGGAGTTCCCGGTGACGTTAGTGTGTGTGGATGGGAAATTCGGGGTGGGTCGGGAAATTCAAATCTATTTGTATTGCATTTGATACAAAATAACTGTATTGAATGCAATACAGCGGATTTATATGTGTAAAAGCAGTACATTTCATGAAAAACAATGTACAGCGTTTAGACATAAAAAAAGGACAGAAATGAACCAGCCAGGAGGTTAACATATGGAACATACTTGTAAGATGCCATATGGTCACTTGCCAGTGACTGCTAGGAATGATAAACGTTAGCAGTGATTATGGTCAACTGGGAGGTTTACTGGCACACCAATCAATTTCCAGGCAATAACTGATATTTTACATTTACTATCATATCCTGATGAGCGGAGTGTTTAGACTTCAAAATGTGTTGGTATATGGCTCCATTGTCCTTCCTAGCCCCTTTTTTGCAGGCACACCATCTGGCACTTTTTAGTAGCCACTCAGCTGTCACTGGACAACCCCTTACGCTGGGTTGCATGTAGAGACTCAAAAGGGCACTGGACAGTTTGGGAATTCAAAGGGGGAGGGCAATACAAAGATGAAACAAAGTATAGGGGCAGTGGAAAACTGGCACAATTATAGAGGAATAAAGGACACCTATACCACAAAAAAACTGGCATCACTGAATTCTTTGTGTTTCCCCACCTACTTTTTGATCATCCCACTGCATTTTCCCCTAAAAATGCTAAAAAAAAATCAGGAGGGATACTGGGCTCTGACATACTGTCCATTTTCATTTCCCTTTTCTCTACCTCTGCCTTGTATTTTACACATAATATTACATCGATAGAGCTAGGCATCAGTTCATGGGGGAGCACAAGTAGGGACAATTACCGTAACTCCAACCATTTATTATTATTATTATTATTATTATTATTATTATCAGGGAACCCTTCTATAATTACTATATTCACAACTCACTGTAAATTAGTACTGATAGCCAAATAGGTCTTTGTGTCAGTTAAACTGACCTGACAGTTGCAATAAGGGATCCCTAATAACCCTGGTTTAGAAGCACTGATCTAAATAATAGAGTAGCCTTACCGAAGGTGATGAGTTCATTTATTGTGGAAAACTACAAATTAATACCTAAATAATGTTTAACATTGAATTTATCTTTTCTACACATGTGGATAGATCTGTTTAGTGTTTAATATATAACAGGTTAAGAGACAAAGGCCAATCAATTTTTTTGAACAGATAGAATGTAGAAAAACTGAAACATTAACTTAAACATTTTTATTGTTGTCTGTATAAAAGAGACTCCCCTGTACTTTTTGTTTCAAAAGCCAAAATGGCACCTCTAAAAGCTGTAACCAGAATAGTTGTCCATAATGTAAGATAACCCCTCAGATTCCACTTTCGTAATATATGTAGAATAATTCATTTCCATTTGCTTTCTGCCCTGGTGGCAATGTTACCTTGACAAATAGTATTGCTGGATTTTATTAACAGGGGTGAAGTCTAAAATAGAAATCTTCCAGTCAGTGAAGTATCCCAATTTATCAGGACACAGCTACTAATTGTGCTCCTTTAATCTTTTACTCTTTTACTCTTCTTCCATCATTGAAACCCTTTCCTAGAAATTAAAAAGCTACTTTAAACCTAATTTAATATAACAGCAATAATAATGGGAATCATTCCATCTGGTGAATACACAGGCAATATTCCTTATCCAATATACAGGCAATCAACCCCAATTGTCTTATTACCAAAATACCAACAATTTCTGCAAAGCATTCTTTACGTCTTTGTTTCGTAGACTGTATATGAGGGGGTTCAATATGGGGACCACTGTGGTGTAGAACACTGTTAAGATCTGTTCCATTAAGCCAAAGAGATCTGATGGTGGTGTCAAATACACAAGAAAAGCAGATCCATAGAAAATGATCATGACAGTGAGGTGGGATGAGCAGGTGGAGAAGGCTTTACTTCTACCTTCCTTGGATTGAATACATAGTATGATCTTTAAAATTTGTATATATGACAGAAAGTTGCAAACCATTGGACAAACCCCAAATAAAAAAATATCTATATACATAACAAGGTAAAACATTTCAGTACCACCGCAGGAAATGTTGATCAGAGCTTTGGCATCACAAAAGAATTGGTGAATGGTAAAAGATGAACAGAAAACCATTTTCAAGACAGATCTTATAAGTACAACCGAATTGAAACATCCGCTGATCCAAATGGCTAATATTAATATTACGCAGGTCTTCCTATTAAGAATACGGTGGTAATCTAAAGGGTGACATATTGCAACATAACGGTCATACGCCACTATAAACAAAACCATGATCTCTGAACTGTCTGCTAGAAGGAAAAAATACATTTGGATATAGCATTGTGCGTAGGAAATGGTGTTCTTCCCAGACAGTAAGATGTAGAGGAGTTGTGGAACATTAACAGTTGTGTAACACATATCAATAATGGATAAGTTGCAGAGAAAAAGATACATTGGGGTGTGCAAATGGACATCTAAACATAT
>NC_092864.1:8467070-8494279 GCF_032062135.1 Pyxicephalus adspersus
ATACATTTTTCAGGTAATAATGGTCTTGGCTTGGAAATATAGATGAAACAGGCACATGTGGATTGAAATGTCCCTACCTGTTAGGAGTAACTTATATGGCCAGTGATCTCGCACTGTTCACCACAGTGGATCATGTCCTGTTTATTCTGTCCAGCGGCGTCACTTGCAGCAATAAAGACAGCAAGAAATTAGTTGTCTGCCCGCTGATCAGCAGTACGCAGTATCCCTTGTTTCCCTTTAGCCGTGCAGCCTGAGATGTATCTTTTTGACATCCCCTGCACATCCTTTAAAGCTAAACACAGCTGAAGGGAAGTTTAGGAGCACCTTACTCCCTGGCTTCATCCTGTCTGCCATTGGCTGCTATAGCCATTCTGCTCATGTTAAATTTAGCTGAACTGCTGCTGGTGTGTTTATTTGTCGAATTTACTGTTGCTGACTACATAATTGTGTGCCTGGACCAACCATTGCCTGTAACCCTGTGTTTTATCCAAAGCCTTGGATACCTTGTTTGGTGTACTGCTTCCTCTGACATCTGGCCCAGTATTATGGACTTGCCTCTGCTAGAATCCTTTGTACTGTATTATCTGTGGGCCCCTGGCCCTCTGTCAGTCCTTTTCCTGATGCCATACATTGCACAGGGGGCAACCGTGTGCTGGGACGGGCCAACTAGCTCCCGCCTGAGGCTGTAGGCGAAGACTGCAGACTTAGATTTGGGGATTGGTATCTTGTGAACCCTGACACTAGACCAGGGCTTTATAGTACCCTAGCAATATTACACTTTCAAGCAGCTAAGGTGATGAAAATTCATAAAAACCAAGCAAAGTACATTTTACAGTGTTTAGTAATCTATATAATTTGAACAAATTTATTATTGCATTAAACAATAGAAATGTTCATTTGTATACAAATCTATAATACTTATAATGTTATGCTAATTAAAATTATCCTATTTTTGCACTATTTTATGATGCTCAAAACGTTACAATTGTAAGCATGTATATCTAAAAATGTAAGATTATAATTTTGAAAGCATTAATACATAAATAATGTAAGGAGAATATTTGTTTAGTATTTGATAATAAAATATTATCAATCTTACATAGCCAACTGCCAACAAATATGATAAAAATATATCTGGCCTTAAGGAGAATTATTTCATTTATATATTTAGAAAATGTTTAAAATTGAATTTGTAACTTTTTTTTATTCTTCATTTAACTTTATACTGCAGTTGCATGTACTGTAAAATATCAGTTTATTTGCATTGACCTTTTGTTAAAGCGGAATTTACATGTTTGGCTTTAGGCAGGTCCTTATTGCTGACAGGGGCAGGCGATGTACCTTCTGCAATAAGTATTCTTACCTGCTGAAGTCAAAATTCGCTGAGCTGCACAGGCATAGCCCAGTGTTGATTGCCAGCAATCCCAGCGGGTGCCAGGACTAATTGAACCCCCACACCCCTGTGCGGGAGTTACATTATTCCAACTTGGCTAGTCAAGATGGCGAATGATCAGAATGCAGAATAGAAGGAAGAATATAGATTGGGCACCGGTACATATCCCAAGGGTTTAGTTCTACTTTAATGTTCCTGATTCTACCATTTGTTTTTTGGCCAAGAGGGCTGTTTTCAGGCCATTCCTTAATGCTATTCTATGGGGAAAGGTATGGCCACATTCACAGCAAACATTTCTAGCTTGGTAATTTTAACATTAAATGAGTTGATTTACCAGAAGAATGTTTATTTCAAAAAGATATTGCAAGGTAAGGTGATATTGTGGTGAAAGTTTACATGAATACCTCACTGCATGGAAGAAAACTTTGTTTGCACATAATTGCACACATTCAACTAATTATTGCTAAGCCTATTTTGTAATTTTAGAGGTTAAGAGGTTTTGTATTCAGGATTTTCAGCTGCATTGTTAGCTTTGCATTGTTGCCAAGAAAAACACATGGCTGCATTTAAGATATTATGACTCACCCTGCATACATCTCTATATAAACAGGCTATAAACAGAATAGCAAAGGTTTTAAAGCATTAAATAATTTAAAAAAATCTTTATTATTGTGGGTATTCCTCTACATCTCTGTACAAGTAATAAAACAAAAAAATAGAAACATGAGAAACAAATCATAAATGTTTGGGTTTATACTCATACATCATGAAAAATAAACTTTGGAGAAATATTTAAATGCCTGCCTGATCATAATAATAATAATTATTAGTGTCATATGAACATTTTACCAACCATATTTTTGAATTGGATCCAATATGTATTAATTTATTATCATAAGCAATGGCAATTGATGTACCTTACCAGTAATCCAAAACCTGAAATAAAAAAATTGCTCTTATACAGATGTTGTGGATAAAATTAACTTTTTAAATTCATTCTGCGTTTAGCTATGCTTCTTTATAACTTCCTTAAATTTTAAATGTCATTTTAAAACTGGGTCACTGTGAACCAAAACATTATATTATCACTTCTCTGGTTTTTAGGTATTATAATACATGATCAATATCACATAATTACACTTACACTGTATTAAAACTCAACATTCAGAATTGTCTGTTCAAGCAAGGTACTTGTAAATACAAAAAAGTTCATGAGCAATGTTTTATATTTATCAGTTTAAAAATATTTTTTTTTATTGTTTTAGATCATAATATAATATATCAAAACATAATAAATATTAAAACACCATACATACCTTTTAAATACCTACAGGAAATCTATATAAATATAAGAGGAAAATACACAAACTCAGATCAGTGTGATCCTCCCTAACTCTTCTAGGCAAGCAGTAAATACTGGGCACATTTTATATTTTTCTGACCTGTGCAATTACTTTTAAAGAATGGGAAGCCTTCAGGGAAACAACAATTATCAACAAAATATTACAATGTTCCCAGTGAAATGGTTCCCCCCAGAATATAACAAACTTCTTTTTTAATTAGGTTGTTTGATTACTTTAAATACATTAGTATTTATTAATGACCATATGAATTTTAATGAAAATAATACATAAGTAATAGTAGCAATAACTATTTCTAAATTATTAAAAATAAATCATTAAAAGTTCAACTGAGTTGTAGTGTCACATTTACCTCTTCCTCACTAAAGTGCAGGCATCTCTCATCTGTGCATGTGGGCAGTTCTGACTCTGAGCATGCCTACACTCCCAGGTTTTATCAGTTTCACCCAACCCAGTGGCCAATCGGGAAATAGCCTCTTAATCCTCCCTGGCTATTTAGCAAGCTCAGATACAGCACTCACTGTTCGTGCAATGTGTCTCCACTAGTGCCGAGCTCCCTAGCTCTGCTGAGCATTTCCTGTACACCTGTTGTTTAATTCAGTGTTTCCTCTGTCCAGCTCCTATGTTAATCTCTTTTTGCACACTCTGTTGTTTCCAGCCTATTCCCACCTGTTCCTATTTCCCAAAAAGCCAGTTTGCTACAGAAGAATTACAGTCTTACTCTAAAAAATGCAGATATTTCAGTGTTTAATACCTCTTGCTATTCACTAAATAAGCCAGTTTGCTACAGAAAGATTTCTGTCCTATAAAAAATACAAATATTTCAGTCTTTGATACCTCTTGCTATTTACCAAAAAAGACCGTTTGGTAAAAAAAAAAAATTCTGTCCTGCTATGTAAAAAATACAGATATTTCTGACTTTGATAACTCTTGCTATTTACCAAAGAAGCCCGTTTGGTACAGAAAAATGTCTGTCCTATTATAAAAAAAATAGAGATATTCAGTGTTTGATACCTCTTGCTCTTTACCAAAGAAGACCATTTGGTACAGAAAAATTTCTGTCCTACTATAAAAAAATATAGATATTTCAGTGTTTGATACATCTTGCTATTTACCAAAGAAGACCATTTGGTACAGAAAAAAATCTGTCCTACTAGAAAAAATACAGAAATTTCAATGTTTGAAACCTGTTCCAATTTACTAAAGAAACTGTTTGGTACAGGTGTATTTTTGCCCGAATCAGTAAAAGAGCGGTAGACACAGGGGAAGGTGGGCGACCTACCGCATCTGGAAGGGGGCATACTCCCCGAGAGTCTGCCACTGTAGGACAGCAGCAAACTTTTGGAAGCAGCAGCACAAGATGTCAAGCGGGTCTGAGATATGTGCGGAGCACCAGTATGCTGGTAGATGTATTGAGAGGGCAGAGTACAATCATACAGCCACGTCATTTGGAGAGTATTGTGGACAAGGTCTCAGGAGCCTCAAGTGCAACAGGCTTCTCTTCTGCAGCAGCAGCAGCAACCAGCACAGCCGTGACAGGAGCAAAGACAGGAGTTAGCGTGGCTGTACCTCCCGATGACTCTCCCTTGTTGTTTGACGAACTGCCTGAGGTTCTGTCTATGTGAATTTCAGAGCAGGAGGCAGACTTTGAGTGTCTTGGAGAGTATGGTCAGCATTTGCTGGGCGAGGGTTCAGGATCAGTGACTGCATTTGCAGAGGTTAGCTTAGATGAAAATGAGGATGATAATGACCCTGATGTTACCTGGGAACCACTGGTGCAAGTAAGGACGAGCAGCAGTTCCAAAACAGATGTAGAGGCAGCAGCAACAGACTGGGAATGGAAGGAGCCGCCAATCTGCCTCATATGCGTCTCAATGAAGGGACAGAGGAGTGGGCACAAGCAGGGGAACAGTCAGAGATGATGTGACTGTGGGGGAAGAGGAGCAGGAGCATACGCAGGGCTCCCAGCAGACACAGGGGCAGGCAAAAAAGAAAAAGAGCAGCAGAGTGGTTGCACACACCTCTCCCGTGTGGTCTTTTTTCACGCTGAAAGATGATGATGGGTGCGTAGCAATCTGCATCCTGTGCCACAGGATGATCTGGAGAGGACAGGCTGGATCACATTTGTGTACAACATCCCTGCTTTCCCACATGCGCAAGAACCACAAACTAAAGTGGGAGCAGTACTTGCGTTCTCTTGAAGGAGGTGCAACCATGTCATCGCCTCTTCTTCCACCTCCATTGACTCCTTCTCCACCACTAACTGTCATTGCTACTACGTCACAGGAGGTTGGTGCCAGTCAGACTTCTAGCGACAAAGGAAGTACAGCTTCTGCCCGCAGGTTTCATGGCATCAGATGACATTTGTTGATGACACAAGGCATCAAGCTATGGGCCCAACCAACAAAAGAGTCATTGAAGTCAATTCATGTCTAGTCAAACAATTGGGCTTGCAGCTACTGCCGTACAGCATTGTGGACTCGGCTCCCTTCTGCGACCTGATGGCCTGTGCCGAGTGGTGGTGAAATATACCAAGCAGGCATTACTTCTCCTGCACAGCTTACCCAGTTTACATGCACATGCAATTGAAAACCTCTCTTGGACATTGGCATTCTTGGTGTCTAGCCAAATCCACATCACCATGGACAGCTGGACAACCAGGCATGAAGCGGGACGCTACCTGTCCTTCACCACTCACTGGGTGGCCTTGCATACCTCAGTGGGTGGTAGTCTGCAAGAGGCATTACAGCACCTGGTAACCCCGCCAAGGGATGTGGTGGGAAAGCATGGGCCACCCCAGTCCTCTCCCTCCACCTCCTGCATTCCTTCTACCATCAACCCCTCTCTTTTCAACACTTCTCCTGAAAGGCCAGCAGCAGAGGACACTGTGATTAAGCAAGCACATCACTACAGCTCCCTCAAGCACACGTGTTGCCAGCCAGTGTCACAGTAGTATGGGACAACGGGGCCAAACTTGTGGCTGCACTGCGCATGGGCCACATAACACATGTTCCTTGCATTGTGTACATACTGAACCAGGTGGTGCAGAAGTTCCCCTGCACGCACCCAGGACTGCAGGACTTACTGAGACAGGCTCGCTCCATCTGAAGCCATGTCCGCTGATCCCCTACTGCTTCAGCGGTGCTTAGCAAGATCCAGCGCCAACAGAGGCTGCCACCGCATAGACTCATTTGTGACACTGTGACTAGCTGGAACTCCACCCTGCACATGCTCTAGTGTCTGTGTGAGCAAAAGCTAGCCATCCGCCATTACTTGGTCAGCGTGGTGCATGGAGGCAGTGGGGCCCTTGGTACAGCCACCCTTCTGGATAACCGCTACAAAGACAAAATGCCACAGTTTATACCCAACCCAGTGCAAGAGAAAGACAAAGTGGCTCGCCTGAGCAGACTACTATGCGATCGGCTGTGTGAGGAGTTCTGCGCACAACATTTCACACTGGGAGCTCAGGCCCTCCACCGTATCCCTTTGTAGCGGCAGCAGCAGCAGTAGTGGCAGCAGACCGCACACATCCAAAAGTGTAGGCCAAGGCAGGGGGAATTTTCTGGATGCCTGGTGAAACCTGATGTGGGACCTTTAAACATGTGAACTGTGGGGGCAAAACCATCGAGAACGGATGAAGCGCATGGTGCACGATTATGTTAGCTCTTTTCTGGCTGGTGGTGGTGATGACAACAGCAGGTATAAAGAGGATGCCTGTCCTGACAGTAGTGACACAATGGCTGTTTTAAATCTATCTGTTGTGCACATGTAGATAGATTTCTGTATTTAGTGTTACATATACAATACGTTTAAAGTCAAAGTCTGATTCTCGAAGATTTTTTTTTAAATATAGAAAGACTGGGACATGAGTTAGATTTATATTGTTGTATGTGTAGAGGAGACTTCCTTGTATTTTATTTTTTTAACAGCAAAAATATCGCTGATAGCTCTAACCAGAGCAGTTGTCCATAATGAAAGATAACTCCTCCATTTCCATTTATGTATTATATATAAAATTTTAGTTTTCCAGACACTGACCTAGTGGCAATGGTCAATTGAACACATGCTAAGGGAGGTTTTTTTTTTTTTTTTACAGGGATAATCAAAAAGTTGCTTGGTACTTGAATGGGAACAATTCACTATGGAGCGTAAACATGATATAGTCATTTATTAAGTCAGTCCTGAGATTGGTATTTTTTTATTATGCCAACAATTTTCGCAATGAATTCTGTAAGTCTTTGTTTTTTAGACTGTATATGAGAGGATTCAACATGGGAACAACTGTGGTGTAGAAGACTGTTAGAATCTGTTCCAGTACATCATAAATGGCTGTTTTAAATCTATCTGTTGTGCACATGTAGATAGATTTCTGTATTTAGTGTTACATATACAATACGTTTAAAGTCAAAGTCTGATTCTAGAAGAATTTTTTTTAAATATAGAAAGACTGGGACATGAGTTAGATTTATATTGTTGTACGTGTAGAGGAGACTTCCTTGTATTTTATTTTTTTAACAGCAAAAATATCGCTGATAGCTCCAACCAGAGCAGTTGTCCATAACGAAAGATAACTCCTCCATTTCCATTTATGTATTATATATAAAATTTTAGTTTTCCAGACACTGACCTAGTGGCAATGGTCAATTAAACACATAGTAAGGGAGTTTTTATTTTTTTTTTTACAGGGATAATCAAAAAGCTGCTTGGTACTTGAATGGGAACAATTCACTATGGTGCGTAAACAGGATATAATCATTTATTAAGTCAGTCCTGAGATTGTTTTTTTTTATTATGCCAACAATTTTCGCAATGAATTCTTTAAGTCTTTGTTTTTTAGACTGTATATGAGAGGATTCAACATGGGAACAACTGTGGTGTAGAAGACTGTTAGAATCTGTTCCAGTACATCATAGCCATTTGATGGTGGTATCATATACACGGCTGTACCAGCTCCATAGTAAATGGCCATGACAGTGAGGTGGGATGAGCAGGTGGAGAAGGCTTTACTTCTACTCTCCCTGGATTGAATACGTAATATAACCTTTATAATTTGTACATAGGACAACAAGTTGCATATAAATGGAAAGATCCCAAGTACAAAACATTCTATATACATAACAATGTAAAACATTTCAGTGCCACTGCAGGAAATGTTGATGAGAGCTTTGGCATCACAGAAGAACTGGTGAATGGAAAAAGAAGAACAGAAGAGCATTTTCAAGATAGAACTTGTAAGTAAAGCTGAATTTATACATCCAGTGATCCAAATGACCATTACTAATAATGCGCAGATCTTATTAAGTATACGGTGATAGTCTAAAGGATGACAAATTGCAACATATCGGTCGTATGCCATAATAAACAGAACTGTGATCTCGGCACTGTCTGCTAGAAAGAAAAAATATATCTGGGTGAGGCATTGTGTGAAGGATACAATGTTATTCTTAGACAGTAAGATGTAGAGGAGTTTTGGAACAGTAACATTTGTGTAACATATATCAATAATAGATAAGTTACAGAGAAAGAGATACATCGGGGTGTGCAAACGGACATCTAAAAATATCACTGAAATGATAATGAAATTTACCAGAATTCCAAAAAAATATATCAAATAAAAGAAGACAATGTTGAATATGAACAGTTTGTTGTCAAACGTCATGAAGAATGGCAAAATGTGGAATTCTAGTATAGATGTATTGCCTTCCATGAGATGGTAGTGTAATAAACTGTTAACAAATATATCAAAGAAAAAAGGTGAAATCTAAATGAAATAGATGTGTTGTGTAAACATGTACACTATTCTACTGATGCATTTTCAGTCATCTTCTGGCTTGGAAATTTAGATGTGAAATTCAAAAAAAAAAAAGAAGCCAGTCCCCACCATAGGAAGATTACACTTTCAAAGGTAAGATGATTACAATTCTTAAAGCCAAACCAGAATTATCATACAATGGTTAAGAATGTCTGGTATATGAATAAATGTATAATTACCATAGCCTTGAACATTAAAAATGACCATCGTTTGAATCCAAATTTTTATGAACCTTTAATTTTATGCTTCTTCAATTTGTAACACATAGGTAATATTTTGTGATACTCACAATATGACAATTGCTGTAAACATATACATCTGCCAAAAAAGTGACATTTACATTTTTAAAATATTAATATATAAATAATTTTAGTGCATATTTAAAAAAAGATAATAAATACATGGAAGAGTTGGCTGCTGAAGGAAGTGACCGATATCTATCTACTTTGCCGGCCTGGACAATAAAAAGGAGCTCCTTTCAGTAGGAAAGTTCCGAATAGGATGAGAAAAACCATTCCAGAGAGTCGGGGCAGCTCTAGAAAAGTCTTAGAGCCGTGCGTGTGATCAGGTTATCAGTGAGGAAGTCATTATTAGGTCATCAGAGGAGTGGAGAGAGCGACTGGGGGAGTATTTTTTTTACCAGGTCATAAATGGTAAAGTGGGACAAGAACTGTGGAGGGATTTGAAGGCAAAGCACAGGAGCTTGAATCTGATTCTAAGGTGAAATGGAAGCCAATGTAGAGATCTGCAAAGAGAGGCAGCAGAAGAGGAGTGGTGGGAAGGATGGATGAGTCTGGCTGCAGCATTCATAATAGATTGTAGATTAGAGAGTCGGGTTAATGGAATACCTGAGAAGAGGATGTTACAGTAGTCCAGACGAGAGATAATAGGAGCGTGTACAAGGAGTTTGGTGGTCTCAGGGGACAGGTAGGGGCAGATTTGGAGATGTTGCGTAGATGAAAGTGACAGGACCTGGAAATGTTCTTAAAATATGGGGGTAAATGAAAGGGCAGAATCAAAGGTGACACCAGGACAACGTGCCAGAGGGAAGGGCTGAATAACAGTGTTGTTAACAGTGATAAATATGTCAGGGGGGGATTTGGAATTTGAGGGGGGGATGATGAGATCTGTCTTATCCAGGTTGAGTTTCAGGAATTGGTCAGACATCCATGATGAGATGGCTGACAGGCAGCATGAGACCTTATCCAGGACTGAGGGAGACAGGTCAGGCAGACATCCATGATGAGATGGCTGACAGGCAGCATGAGACCTTATCCAGGACTGAGGGAGACAGGTCAGGGGTGGACAGATAGATTTGAGTGTCATCAGCATAAAGATAGTACTGTAAGCCAAAAAAGGATATGAGACTACCGAGAGAGGAGGTGTACAGAGAAAACAGAACTGGTCTAAGGACTGACCCTTGGGGGACACCAACAGGGAGGAGAGTGGGTGAGGAGGAATAACCATTGAAAGAAACTTGAAAGGAGCAGTCAGACAGATAGGAAGCAAACCAAGAGAGAGTAGTGTCACTGATATCAATGGAGCGCATGATTTGTATTTGAAAGGGGTGATCAACAGTGTCAAAAGAGTAAAGATCAAGGAGAAGGAGCAGGGAAAAGTTGCCTTAAGAATTGCCTTGAGCTCTGATGAGGTCATTGGCCACTTTAGTAAGGGCTGTTTCGGGGAAATGGACAACTCATAACCAGACTGAAGAGGGTCAAGGAGAGAGTTGGAGCTCAGGTAATCGGAGAGTCTTTTGTAGAGTCTTTTGCAGACAAGGCGCTCACAAAGTTTGTAAACATATGGGAAAAGGAAGACAGAACAGTAGCTAGAAGGTAGGGAGGGGTCTAGTGATGGTTTCTTAAGGATATGTTTGAAAGCAGAGGGGTATTTACCAGTAGAAAGGGAGAGGTTGATTAGTTCAGTTAGGGCGGGGGCCAGGTGGAGGAATGAGCACCGAGTAGATCAGAGGGAATCAAGAGGACAGGTAGTAGATGGAGATGATGAGAGAAGAGAGAAGATTTCATCCACAGTAACAGGACTGAGGGAGCCCAGTGATGATTTATAGGTGGAAAGGGTGGATATGGTTGGAAGTAGCCCAGTGAGCAGAGACATCATGTCTGATTGTGTCAATCTCTCGGGCAGTGAAGGTTGTGGGGGAAGCAGGTGTGTGGTTTTGGAGGGAGTCAATTGTTCAGAAGAGGCTGCATGGGTTGGTAGCTTGGAAGGAAATGACAACGGAGAAGTAATTTTGTTTGGTGACAGTGAGCCTAGTGTTAAAGTTTTGTAGCTTGGCTTTGTAGTCCAAGAAGTCAGCGCTGAGGCCAGATTTCCTCCACTTGTGCTCAGCTGCACAAACACTCTTTTGTAGCTGTTTGGTGTGATTGTTGTGCCAGGAATGGAGGTTAGCAGGACGGGGGTAGCAGAAGGTGGCAGGGGCAACTTTATCCAGAGCCAGAGAAAGAGTGTGGTTGAACCGAGTGGCAGCTTTATGCAGGGATTTGATTTTAGAGAGGGTGGGGGTTAGGGATGTAAGACATTTTGAGAATATTTTGTGGTGAAGGTTAGGGATATCTCCCTGCCATTGACCAGGTGTGGGATGTGGCAAAGGGGGGCAAGAGTTTGATAGGTTGAAGGTGATAAGGTTGTGATCAGAGAGGAGAAATGATGAGTTGTCAAGGAGCGTGAGGTTGCAGAGACTGAAAATACCAGGTCTAAAGTGTGCCCGCGATGTGTGTGGGGCCGTTTATGTTCTGTGTGAGTCCAAAGAAGGAGGTGATGGATAGCATTTTGGTCGAGGATGGATGTTGGGCCAGGTCTAGGGCTATGTGTGAAGTGCAGGCCTCCATAGGAGAGAGCAGGAGCAGAGGCAGAGTTAGAGGAGGAAAGCCAAGTTTCAGTGAGAGCAAGAAAGTTTTAGAGATTTAGGAAAGGAGAAGCTTGTGTGTTAAAGTTAATTTTTTTCCAACAGATCTGGCATTCCATAGACTGCCAGAGAAAGGGGGTAAAAACTCATGGGTAGGGTAAATGGGCATGAGGTTAGAAGAAGGGAGTATCTTGCTGAACGTGTAGGGAGGAGAGAGGCTATGAGGGGGACCAGGGTTGAGTGAGATGTCACCAGAGAGTAGTATTAGCGAAAAAAGGTTTAGGAGCACAGACAGAGAAAGCAGGAGAATGATAGAGCAGAGAGACAATGAGGTATCAGACTGGGGAGGACAGGGAATAGAGCCAGCAAAGGGAATGCAGGGTGAATAACACATTTTATCAGATAATTGAGAACCATATGAGTACAATAAATAATGTGGCAAACTGTTTATGAGAGCCAGTCCTGTATTATGGGTTGTAGTGAGGCTTATAAGCTTGTTGAGTTTCGGGAGTGTGATTATTATTACTTACCACTTTTTAATTACTAAATATTACATATTATTGCCTATTACTCTTTGTTATCGATTCTCAATAAAAGACCAATCGCAGAGTGATTGGATTTAAAGTATACTACTGAAGTAGTTGCTGAGCCAAATAATGTTAGCAAAAAGGAAAAGGGGTGAAAGAAATAGCAGCTTTTTATGGCAAGGTCAAAGATCTGAAATATTCTAAAATATTTTATTCAACTTAATAAAATAAACAAATTTGTAAACAGCAGACATTTTTAAGAAAAATCCAATCCTGACACTTCTCGTCAGATTTTAATAATTATGTAACCTATTGGGCTCTATAAATTCATTTAATTACACTCCAATATACAACACTGAATCTTAAATAAAAAAAGACTTATTTAAACAATTTACATACAAACACAATCAAATTCATACCAATCAAAATTGTTACTTGAATGCTGGTAACGGGCAACCAGCAAATATCAGGTAAACAGGCAAATATCCTGTGGTGTCTGATAAATGATTTGTTGCCAATATCTAGCTGGCACTTTAGCTATAACAGTAGCTGTATATTAAAATTCTCTTTAATGAAACACCCACTATGATTGATGGATATGAGTGTGTGTTGGTGTGAAGGGATAGCAAATTGTGAATGCAGCACTGTGAAGCCAGTTTACTTACCATTTTCTTTGGATTCTGGAAGGATGTCAGAACACGTATCAGAACATCCATAGTAACAGGGAGAGAATACACAAACTAGAGCAGAATGACCTTCTGTAGCTCTTCCTGTGTAACAAATGATTATAGGACACATTTTATATTCTTCTTTCTGCTCTGTGTAGACAAATAAAACTTCAGGGAGTTGTTCTCTCTTGACATATGGCAAACTTTTTTTAACTTAAATTTTTCTGTTTAATTAGGTTGTTTGATAAGTATAAATACATTAATACTGGTAGCAATAACAATAACTAAATTACTAAGAAAAAAGTTAAACTTTAATTGTCTTTGTTTACTTTGTCCAACCTAGAAAATAATTGCAGATATCTTTACAAAGCAATAACAATAATAAATATAAAATATGAAAAGTTACACTGTATCTATAACCATTTTATTTATTTTAGCGATGACAGAAGCAAAAACCTGATCTCTTATAGTTGTCATCAGAACAGTCGCCCATACTGAAAGATAAATCTACTAATTTACCTTTGACAGGTGTTAACTATATATAATACCTATATTAATAGAAACCTTTTATATATTTTGTCATCATTCCTTTCATTTATCCACTTTCTGTTATCTATAACATTTACATGTTTTTGAATAGATGGTTTAAAATATCACAGTACTAATAACATTTTGTTCATTCAAATTAAGCCTTTACCAATTAATTCAAATAATGAAAAGTTTTTTTTTAAATAGTAAAATTGGACAACCAAACAATCTTCATATTTTCTCAGATGTTCATAAAATATATTCCCTTTTAGATATTAGTAATGAGAGAGAAAGTAAATTCAATGGTGTACTTCAGTGATGTGGCAGGATAATAAGGAAAGCACTGGACAGGTCCACCATTTGCATAAAATCCCCATGTACTTATTATGAGTCATATTGAGGAAAAACATCATTTATGGGCCTGATAATTTCAAGTTCTCCAAGGCTGGAGAGGATGCACTTTCATCAGTGAAGCTGGGTGATCCAGCAAACCTGGAATAGATTTCTTTAAAGTAATTTGCTATTTGTAAGCAAATGTTTTGAATCCTGGGCCAGATACATTCCAGGTTTGCTAGATCACTCAGCTTAACTGATGAAAGTGTATCCTTTCCAGCCTTGGAGAGCTTCAATAAATCAGGCCCAATGTCTCAGCAGCCACAGGCACTTTATGCGTTTTATAGTTCTGCATTAACCCCCCTGGCGCTCTAATCATGTCCATATTTGTACTCCAAAAACAGTACATTGTTTTGCATAAAAATTTATTTTACATTGTACGCCTACATATGTTAGGCATAACTCACCGAAATATGTCCAATATTTAATAAATTTAATACTAAACTTTAAATAAAAAAACACAAAACTCATGTCAAAACACATAAAACAAAGGTGCATAAAAATACTGAAACCTGTAATACAACTGTACAGTAGCAAATAAAATATATTTATATATATATATATATATATATATATATGTATAATATAATGATTACTTTGTATTGGATTCGAAACAGTTATTTTGTATCGAATCCAATACAAAACAATTTGAATTTCCCACCGCGCTCCCTTCCACGCACTGACGCATGCATCACCAGGAACTCCCGGGGAGCGTCAGTGCACTCGCTGGCTAAAGATCGGAGGAAGAGGATGCGGCCCGAGGATGGGCAAGGATGGGCAGGATGCTGGAGGATGCCGCTGGGATCAGAGAAGTGTTTTTTTATGTTTTTCAGCTACCCCGAGTGTGGCTCAGGGTTACCGCTTTTTTTTACCCCGAACCACACTCAGGAATACCGCTAAGGGGGTTAAGAAGCAATAAAACCCATGTCAGGTACTGCTCAAGTGTCCTTGAGAAGATGTACCCTTAATTTAGTCACCAATCAGTGACTCTCGGGAGTGATAAAACTGGATAGTGATGCCTGTCAGCTGGTAGGTTTGCTGTTACACCAATCAATTTCAAGCTTATAACATTCACTGATTTACAAGTTTATCTCTTTCAGCACCAGTTGTCGGATTCTTTCCATATTCAGTATCAAGCCCTAATTAAAGTGATGTTTGACCTCCAAAATGTGTTGGCTGTATCTGACCCGATTGGACATTTTCACTCATTGGTTTGTTTTTTTTACCCCTCCCTTTGTTTCTTTGCTTTGTTTGTGATTAGCTCACACACTGCTTAATAATATGTTGAGATAATCATCTGTCCTATTTGCATTTATTAAAATAATGTACCTGTTCCAACTTACAAATTTAACTTAAAAACCAACCTACAGACCCTATCCCATGTGTAACCCTGGGACTACCTGTATATCAAAAATAGAGCCTATGATAGGCTTGGATGGGAAATATAGGATGTAACGGGTTTGCGCATTTGCAAATCTTATCCTTGGTTGCACATCGTCTAATGGCTGAACACAATGGGCCTGATTTATTAACCTCCCTAGTGGTTCATTTCTTTCTTGTTTAATATGTCTAAATGCGGTACATTGACTTACATACAAATTCAGCTTAAGAACAAACCTACAGTCTCTATCTCGTATGTATCCCGGGGACTACCTGTAAAGATTTGCTGTGTATGTGTGTGTGGAATGATGACAATTATTATTTTGATAATTTCTCGTTTTATAGAATATAGATACTAAAGTTATGACAGTTCCAGTTAGAAATCAGCACCAAGTAAATTATGCTTTCAGGAGGATGAGGTAATAAAACTACATAAAACTATGACATTATTTTGAAGTTTTTTTTAGAGGTATCTTAGTTTCACAATTGAATATATAAAACTGTTTATGACAATAAGTTTTAGTACTACATGATGCAATATATTTCTGATCTTATACACTCATAATTGCCACTTCTCTCATGACATTAAAATACATTGGTGTGTTTAGGGAGCAATCTATTTTTAATTATTAATTTTATGAAATTGGTGATAATTCTTTTATATGTATTTTAATTATACTTGAAAAAAGACAACAATTTATGAAAATGACCTATTGGTAGAATTCCCAAAGCCACAATGAATGTGTATAAAGACATCCCTAGAGAAGCTCACAGCCAGCTAACACATAACACAAAACCTATTCTGCAGCAATTTTGCTTTGTATTTTGTATTCAGTCTTTCTTAATCTAAAACTATGCTTTTATTGTTAAATATGAGAAAATATGAGAAAACTATACACAGTTCCAAACTACATTCTGAACCTACTTATTGTATTAAAAATTGCAAAAGCTTAATTTCTCAATTTCAACTTGTTTTATTTATATTCTTTTAAGCTAAGAGCATTGTTTGCAGACTGTTAGGCTTACAGGAAAACTGCTTAGAGTCCAGCATTAGGTGAAATTTATTTAAATTAGGTTTTTAAAAACTTCATGACAACCGATATCAGGGCAGGGCCAGGGTAACTAGTCCCTTCGACTGGTCCTCTTTTTTTAATGTTCTTAAACTGTGGATTTCTAGTAAATGTTTTCCTTTTCGTATTTTTAGTGGGCCTGGTGGTAGAGTAGGGGAGTGTGGCCACCTGTTTGGTGTAGGTTGTGTATTCATTGGAGGAGAAGGCAGATGTTAGACTTCAAATAGTAGAATGTGATAAGCTGCAATTCGAGATTCCAAGACTGGAACAGATCTGCTTGGCCCTCCACCCAAAAAGAAAATTCTTTATTGTGAAGTTTTGCTCTAATTTTTCAGAACATCTTTTTTGGCCTACTTGCAGAATATATTTGTGTTGGTAATGGAATTTGGGTTGTCCTTATATTCGACCTGAATATGGTGAAACACGGGATTCAACGGCCCAAATTTGTGTGTAAAAAAATGTGTCAAAAAAAAATGTTTAAGTAATTTATTGAATGTGTGTGGTTTGTTTTACTAACTTTTATTTTTTTACAAGATATCCCACAATGACAGGATGATTCACAGGGTTGCACTACCTGTCAGTGTGGGATCCCCAGGCACTGGAGGTTAACTGGGGACAAGTCTCCCCATTCATCACCTCCAGTGCTCTGTGATTGACTGAGGAAAGATAAACCCTGATGACAGCTCAAGCGTGCCGGCCGCATTCATTAAGAACAGTGTGCAATCCACGGCACTAGAGGTTAATTAACCTCCAGTGCTGGTGATCTTCTCAATGAATGTGGCCATGGCCAGCCACATTCATTGAGAACAGTGTACGACCCCCGGCACTAGAGGTTAAATGGGGACAAGTCTCCCCATTTAAACCTCTAGTGCTCCCTGATTGGCTGAGGAAAGCTTTCCTCAGCCAATCAGTGAGCACCATCCCTATTCCTGGATAGAGTTTCTCTATCCAGGAACACAGAACTCCCATGCAGCTCCTGATGGCTGGTACCTTGCTTGCTGTTCAGTCACTCATACCACAACTGCCCACTTCAGATTTGGGTCCATTGAGCCTTATTTATCAAAGCTCCCCAAGAATGCGGAAGATGGACTATCAGGGGATAAGCTGGTGGATCCAGCAAACCTGGAATGATAATGGGCCAAGATTGAAAACATTGTGCAACGAAAAGCAAGTGATTTTTAAGAAATCTGTTCCAGGTTTGCTGGATCACACAGGTTCTTCCATGATAGTCCATCTTTGAGCTTTAATAAATCAGACCCCTTGTGTGGTTCAACACACTATTCATTCTCTATGGTGAGAGCAGAAGCTAGTTTTTGCATCTCCCCAGGGCTGTGGTTCAATGGCATAAGAAAACTGCAACTGAACCATAGTCTCACTGCCAGTCAGAACATATCTTTAATAAAAATTACTTTATAAACAGTATTTTTGTTGTCTCTCCTACACTATCAAAACCAGGTGTTCTTATGTTGCACATATATAATTGAAAAACGCATTATAAAAACTAATTAAGTGTTGATCATTGATCTTTGCTATTGCAATGATGACAAGAGCACAAATTTAAAATACAAATGTAAATCCCAAGTCACATAAGATGCATTATGTTAAGAATTTCCGCAAAGAACTCTTTACTTCTTTGCTCCGTAGACTGTATATGAGAGGGTTCAAAACAGGGACCACTGTGGTGTAGAACCCCGTTAAGATCTGTTCAAGCAGTTCAAAGTGGTCTGATGGTGGTATCAATACACAGATGCTCTTGATCCATAGTAAATGCCCATGACTATTAGATGGGATGAGCAGGTAATGAAGGCTTTACTTCTACCATCTTTAAATTTAATACGTAGTATGACCCTGATAATCTGTACATAGGACATCATGTTGCATACAATTGGACAGAGCCCCAAAAAAACACGGATTGTATAATAGACAAAGTGTAACATTTCAGTACCACCACAAGAAATATTGATGAGAGCTTTAGCATCACAAAAGAACTGATGAACATAACCATATGCATTTCTTTTTGTTAAGCATACAGTGATAATTTAAAGGGTGGCAAATTGCAACATATCAATCATAGGCCATTACAAATATAACCATGCCCTCAACAGAGAAAATATAGCTGGATAAAGCATTGTAAGAAGGATATAGTATCATGCCCAGATAGAAGGACGTAGAGGAATTTTGGAACATTACCAGTTGCAGATTAAAATATACATTGGGATATGCAAACGGATATCCAGACATACACACTGTAATGATAGCGAGGTTTACCAGAATTCCAATCAAATAGAAAAAGAAAAGTAGAATGTGTTGAATGCAAACAGGTTATGCTCAGCCTTCATAAAAAATGGCAATATGTGGACTTCTACCATAAATGTATTGCTTTACATGAGATATTTCAATAATATTAAAGATGAATAATAAAGTTAAAAGATAAAAGATTTTCCGGAAATAAATAATGGTAATAATTTAAAAAATCTTTTGGCTTGGAAATATAGAAAATTTTAAATTCTCAATTTAGGAAACAGTTCCCACTATAGGAAGATTGCACCTTCAAGCACGTTAAGGGGTCATAAATTCTAAAACAGAACAAAATACATTTTGCAGTGTTGAAATGGTACTTGTATGTGTCAGTACCAAATTATAAAAATTAAAAAAGTTATCCTGTATCCAAATCTATCAAACTTCTAGTTGTATGCTTTTACAGATCTTAATATTCATGCAATATTATAGAACGTCGTTATGCTCATTATGCCTTAGTTAAAGTGGAACTATCATTACAAAAATAAAGAACACTTACCTCTTTTGGTGGTAAGCCATTGATCCCATTGCAATCCTACGGCAAATTGTCCCACGCCATCCCATTATCCTCTTTTTGTGCCTGATATATTAAAGCTCTCTAAGGCTGGAGAGGATGCACTTTCATCAGTGAAGCTGGGTGATCCAGCAAACCTGGAAAAGATTTATTCAAAGTCATTTGCTATTTGCTAGCAAATGTTTTGAATCCTGGATCAGATCTATTCCAGGTTTGCTGGATCACTCAGTTTTACTAATAAAAGTGTATCTATTAATAAATAGCTTTAATAATAAGGCTCTTTGTTCCTGCGCGGAATGGACACTAGGCACCATCTTTTTCCTTTTCTTCGGGTTCTTCTTCCTACATCTCCTGATCTCTTCCTGTGCAGGTGGAAGGTCAGATGATGTGCCTTCCAGAAAATGTCAAATAAGTGCCAATCTCACTGTGCATGCTTAAGATGAGCACTTTTTTACTTGAGTGTGACTATAATCGTGGATGGGTCGACGACTTTCTGCCTGTAAAGGGTATATAAAGGGTTATCTACTCTTTCATATAAAGTAAAATATGTTATGATGGGTCTGCTTTAGGTTGAAACATTTTATATTGAAAAACACTTAGGTGAAACCTTAACTTAAGCAAACACTAAGTTGAATCTTAAAGAATAGGTAAACTCAAAAATGCTTAAAACAAAAATACACTTACCTTCAATCCCACAGAGCAGTCTATCGGTCCAGAGGTTTCTTTAATCGGGTCCTGTGTCATCCTGGTATGCGTCTTTGGGCCGGCACTCTAGGTGCCCCAATCTTCCCCTCTCCGGGTTCTTCTTCCTACGTCACCCGACATAGGTGCAAGTTCGGTTAAGGACGTTTGGGAAAAAAACTTGCCGATCTCACTGCGCATGCATAAGATCGTCAATTTCCTTCTGAGCATGCCGAGCATCCCAATAGCCTACTGGGACGTGGAGTGACGTAGGTATCCCAGGAGGCTCTGTGCTCCTATTCATTCTCGATCGCCTAGGCGTGTAAACAGAAAAAAACAGAATTTTTACCTTACATAAAAAGGTTGTCTACCTTTTATGTAAATTTACATTTCCGAGTTTAGGTATTCTTTAAGAAAAGTCTTAAAAATCTGGATTTCGATCATTCCAAATCTGAACATTGAAGTCTATAGCTGCCAATTTAAGTAATCTGCCCATCTATCTACATCCTAACTGTGCAGGAAAAACATTAAAATAAACAAAACGAGTATACATGTAGTTACGTAAATGCTGATTGCTCATCACATATTAGGTATAACTGTGCAAATACAGTGAGAACAAACATTTTCAAATCTGATCCAAAATTTACCTTATCGACCATTTACAATGGTTGGCAAGTAACTTCTCTGCTGGGTTTTTAAATTAACACATTGGTCAGCTGCTGCTTACATCTTATATTATTACTAATGCAAAACGAATGCATTGCTAGTGGTGACCAGTAGACAATATAAATACTTACTGTTATTTAATTTGGATTAGAGGTGCTACATAAATGAGTTACCAAAGAAGCTATACACCTGTGCTGAACATACACAGTGGGCAGGAAAAAAGGGATTCCGAAAGTTGGGTGTGCCAGGGCAAACAAAAACATTGATATCAAGTGCTGAAACTGAGAAATTTAATTGATTTTATTAAATTTGATGCCAACATTTCAAAACGGGCATGATTAGTATCTTCTTGCAATAATTCCCCTTTTAACATTATTCTGTAAAAATAGACCAATTACTATAACTCTGAAAGTGAAATGTGACACAATATTTGCCTGGTATAGGAGTTCAGCTTTTTAACTGTTCCGTCTCTTCTTTTTTTTTTAAACGCACCTGAATAGGTAAAAGGATCTGAATGCAGCAATGCAAATTTAGAAACCTATCCCATTTCATTTTTTTTTTATCAGTTTCTGAATCTGGGGTCCATCAAAGATTCTTGCTTTTAGTTTTTCAGTACTCAATTCAGGGAAGAATCTACAAATGTATTTGAAGCAATCACCGTCCTTGTTCAGAGCTTTAACAAATTGCTTTATTAATCCCAACTTCATGTGTAGTGGGGGGAGAATGATTTTTTCTTTGTCAACCATTGGCTCGTTAATGATGTTGGCTGCATCTTTTTTCATGTTTTACCTTGTAACTTGTGGCCATGTTACTTTTTTCCAGTGATCCTGCTTTGCTATTCTATCCCACAAGCAGATGAAATGTGGGTACTTGTGTATCTACTTTGCTGTCTAAGTAGGACGTTTACCATGTTTAAATCAACACATATGGACTATTTGTGTTTATGATAGCAAAGCTTTTGAAAGACCATTTTGATATTTTCATAGTTTTGTTGAGTGACCAATTGGAATTGATGCATACCAGTTGCCATTATGCAGTAAAACAAATTTCAAACTTCAAGGGGAACTGTCTATGAAAAGTCGTCAGTCTTCTGCTCGGTATTCTGGTACTCTCATATGGGCTAGTAGTCCAGGGATGTTACAACACAAAGTCTCCATCTTCACTGAAATATGGTAGGAGTGTCACCTCTCTTGTCCAATAAACCGTTATTCTAACTTTCGGTCTCAGACAGTTCTTGCCTGGATGCTAAAAGTTCACATGCTTGGTATGACAGAATTAGGTCACGTATTAAATCATTGAGCTCTTCTTGGGGGAACTGTTGGTTTGATAAAACACTTCCTTCATAATCACTTCCACTGCTAACTCCTGGATTACACTCCCTGTATATCCTCCATGTCAGGTACAGGAATATCAGGGAGTGTACTGAACACTGGTATGAGATCATTAGCACCATGCGGCACAGGTCGTCTTGCTAATTCCAAATCAGGGTACTCCCCCTTTTTTTCCTTGATAATTTCTGGGCTCTCGCCATACCATAGGTACACCAAATTTCAATTTCAGTTTTGTGCAAAATATGCTTGTTTCACAAATTCTGTAATGTTCACAAATGTAGGGAAATACATTAGGGTCATTTAAACAACTTCCTCGTAAAGAACTCATATTTCTGTAAAAAAAGAAAGTGTTTGAATAAAAAGAAGGCAAAAAAAGTTTCATGAAAATAATGCTACATTTAATATATAAAATGCAAAACATTAGTATGAAAAAAGATTAATAAAAATATGCTATGTTAACATTTGTTGTTGGTAAAATCGTCTATTCTGATTCTTGTATCACAAGAACTAGAGCCAATTCAATGAAACTGATGTCATTTCAAGGTGAACTGTGAGTAAAGACTTAGACTTTGGTGAAAGATGTATGGTTAGGGCAATATAGTCCTGCACAGCACTATGTTGGGCTGGATTGTTAGTAAAGGGAACTAACTGTTAGTTAGTAGTCAAGTGGCCAGGCTTTATTTTGCTGTTTGTTTTATTTTGCCTGTTTTTGTCTGAAAATAGTATTAGTGAATAAAACCCTTGATGCACTTTTAACCTGCTGGCCCTGTTTCCTGTTTGAAACACCCCCCTGTTGTTATGTGTGATCTCACAACATTAACTATATTAAAAAATCTTTGGCAAGTGATTTTTTTTTGAGCTGTGTTATTGTTGAGTGATAATAAAGTCTCTACTAAAGCTGTCACCCATGGCAAATTAATAGTCGTTTCCTATCTTCAATATTTTTGTCAAGCATTCTTTCCTGGTGCCAGGGGAACACTCCTGACAGTACAAGTTGCAATATAGTTTACTCTGTTATTATATTTACTTGAATATATTTGTATTCTTTCTTTATTTCCAGACTTATTGTTAATGATTTTCATTTTGTACCTTGCACTCAGTACACATCTGTATCTTGTGTTTGTTATATGTATTTGTTCCTCTGATGGAACTCCCCCTAAAAAAAAGTTTTGAAAAAATTATTTTGGGCTCACCCTCATAGATAGGAAATAGAGGCCGTAAGCATGTATAACCCTCCCCCTTTCATTGAAGGTTCTCTGGAAACTGTAATTGGCAAAGAAAGAAGGAGGCATGTAACATGTGGCCCCATCCCCATTGGTGAAAACCAGATCCCTGGATGCTCCCAACAGTGGCAAGGCCCAAGATTACGGAAGAAGACCTCTTCCCAGCAACATGATTTAGTGTTGTGGGGGTTTGGGAATGAGCAGTATATTTGGGGTCTGGAAGCTCCTTTTAATAGAGAGATCTCCAAATGTTCACCCCCTTACCCCTTACCCATTTTCAGAAAGAGGTAAGTAATGTCTACAAATAAACACACAACACAGAAGTAGCAGAAAAAGCTTTATCATTTTTTTTTAATAATATTTAACTTGGAGTAGTCTATAAATACCTAAATATGTGATCCAACAATAATTTATTCCAGTGTTGATTGTCTCCATTGTATCTGAATATAATTACAGGACCTCTGTCCAGTAGTAGAGTAGAGCAGCAAATAAGCAGTCTGGTACAGGTGTCCTCTGCAGCTCTGGTACTGGAGTTGCTAAACAGTGAACCTGGTGACAGGTTCTAACCAGATTGGTAGATTGCTGTCATTGTTCCACCAATCAAGCAAAGGAGCACCCAGGAATAGTTGTCCCCAGATCCCCCCTTGTTAGACTTATTAACTTATTGGACTTATTAGACTTATTGGACCTATTAACTAAGTTAATGGTAGGGATGATTGAGAAGGCCTCTGACAGTCTCGTGAAAATTTCCTTGAACTTCTGGTGGGTTTGCAAAATTTCATTGATCGGTTTTGTAAATTCCATTAAAGTCAATAGGCTGACTTTAAACATTAATAACAAAGCCCCTATACATGTTAAAACCACCAAATTTGCTAGGTAAGTGTAGAAGAACAGAAGCAACAAGGAAAAAATACTAAAGTTCCAAAAGATCTTGTGATTTTCCAGAAAAATGCAGGCAAATAGGATTTTTGCATGATTGACAGCTTCTAGAAGGCAGCATAAATATTAGGACATTGAGAAAGGAACTTAACCCACTAGCAACAGTCTCTGCCATCAAAACAGCAGGACATGCATTGCTTTTTAATGTACACACCCCTATTTAACTTTTATAGCTGCATAATGTGTATATAAATCCTATAAATGCTATATAAATCCTGTTTATTAATAATATTATTTGCTAGCTGGCATCATAACCTGGATGACATGTGTTAGGAATGCCACCCATAAAGGAGGAGGAGATGGTGGGGGTCTAGGTAAATAACTATATGGAAGCTGAGTATGACTTTGAAATATTTACAATAGTCGGTATACTTGAAGAGAAACAAACACCTAAAGTTTGCCATAAATCCAAGTTGCAGAAAACTCAAATATTATCTGCACTCTCTCCATAAGGTCTTTTAGAACTACCATCAGACTGCTCCTTCACTAACCATTTTTTCTCCAACTTTGCCCGAGGACTTCAATTCTTTTCTAAAAGACATCTGAAAAAACAACAAATGACAGCAAACATATGTCAATTCAAATTTTTATTTACCTAAAATAAATGAATAGAATTTTGCCGAATATATAGTCCTAATCTTCCCCGGAGTTCTCATTTTGACCTCCTCTAAAAAGCTTTTGATAAATCTATTTAAAAAAAAAACCTTGGAAATACAGTTTTTTCCGTATTTATTATTTATATTAACGCAATTAAAGTTATAAAATATCTTAGTTGAAAAACTGCTATATATCAAGGGAGAACTTCTGTGAAAACTTTAGCATATCTCAATGGTAGTTGCTGTCTCCCTGAAGACTTCTCTTTCTTTCACGGTAACTATACAGAACACAGATAAAAAGAGTATAAAAAACCCCCGTAATCATTAGTTACCCATGAAGAACTACAGAAGGCCACGCTGCTCTAGAATGTATGTATTCTCCCCCTGTTTCTTAAAGACCATTGGTCACTAGGCTGGTGCCAATATAAAATACATTTAGAAACACACATACAGTATATATCATTAAACAAAATAACTATAATTATATAATACATATATAATAAAATGGTGTACAACATTTCTATGCATAATTATTATTGTATTTTGGTCTTTTAGATTAACTTTTGTCTGGCAAATTTACAATATTTCTTATGAATATTTTATCTTTACATGTAGTGCAGTGTATTTTTTCCTTCTATATTGTGAGTTTTCTTAATGTATATCTGTCATTTGCTGTGCTATATGTATTATTTTAAAACTCTTGGAATACTTGAAGATTTATTTGGCTGATATCATCCAAACTATACCATTTCAACCCTTTCAGCTCTAATTACCATTCAGGAACCTAAGTATTTTTTATTATTATTAATAGGATTAGGCTGTTGTGAAAACCTTACAGACAAGACTTTCTGATTTCACATAAATTGACAAATTGTTTAGGTATATGACCTAGTGGTGAGCAAAATGTGCATTTTTGTATTGCAGGTAAGCATGGACCAACCAAGCTTTAAACATTACACTGCCACTTACAGACGTTTATGATTTCTAAAGGAGTTATAAAAATTATAAAATTGTGAGTATATAGATAGGAAGGGATATAAAAAAGGTAAATAATATAGTTTATATTTATAAAAAAATAATGTTAGTTTAATAAAAGTTTTATGCAAATAGCCAGTCAAACCATTTCAAAAATGTAAAATGTATTTTCTTGAAATATGGTATAGCATCGTCTTATGGAGGGCAATACATCTATGCTTGAATTCCGTATTTTACCATTCTTTGTGAATGTTGGTAATAACCTGTTTGTATTTACCATTGTCTTCTTTTTATTAATTTATTTAATTGGAATTTTTATAAACCTCACTATCATTACAGTAATATGTTTAGATCTTCATTTACACACCCCGATGTATCTATTTCTCTGCAACTTATCCATTATTGATTTATGTTACACGACTATTATTGTTCCTAAACTCCTCTACATCTTGCTCTCTGGGAATGACACCATCTCCTTCACACAATGCTTCATCCAGATGTATTTATTCTTTTTGGCAGACAGTGCTGAAGTCATGGTTATACTTACAATGGCATATGACCGATATGTTGCAATTTGTCATCCCTTAGATTATCACCGTATACTCAACAAGAAAATGTGTGTATTATTAACAATGCTGACTTGGATCAGCGGTTGCATAAATTCATCTTTATTTACCAGTTCCATTTTGAAAATGGTTTTCTGCTCCTATGTTACCATTCATCAGTTCTTCTGTGATGCTAAAGCTCTCATCAACATTTCCTGTGGTGGTACTAAAATGTTTTACATTGTTATGTATGTAGGATGTTTATTTTTTGGGCTCTTTCCAGTTGTGTGCAACTTGATGTCATATGTAAAGATTATCAGAGTGATACTACATATTAAATCTAAAGATGGCAGAATTAAATCCTTTTCCACCTGCTCATCCCACCTCATTGTTATGGGCATCTACTATGGATCTGCCTTATCTGTATATATGATACCACCATCAGACCGCTATGAACTACTGGAACAGATCTTAACAGTGTTCTATACCACAGTGGTCCCTTTGTCAAACCCTCTCATATATAGTTTACGTAACAAAGAAATAAAGAATGCTTTAAAGAAATTATTGCCCTAATACTTCTAATAGTTATTTTACCAATGAAGTATGAGCTGTTCACTTTGTAAAATGAACTATCTCTTTACATGGGATATATCATACATATAAGCCTGGTAATTGTGGTGAAAATTCACTTTTCAAAGAACACTAATTACATGATGGGGGATCTAAAAGAACACAAGCTTTGCATGCATGTGATTGGATCCTTGAAGTCAGCAGTGCTTTAGCTTGAAGTAAAATATATATTTCATAATACAATATACTAAGTCAACAAAATTTCCTTTAGTAAATCAACCCAATATTTCTTAAAAACCCTGAGATTTGTTGTTTGAATACAATTGTGCTGTCTCTTTGTATGTCAGTAGCAATAGCCTGGCCCATATCAAGAGATTACCTCCTCATTTGGACTCACACAGAACATCAATGGTCCCACACACATAGCGAGACACACTTTAAACCTTTTCTCAAACTGCCTTGTGTCCATAACCCCCACCCTCTCAAAATTCACCTCCCCAAATGATGCTGCCACCATGTTAAACCACTCTTTTTCCTTGACTTTGGATAAAATAGCCCCTGCCACCTTCCGCTCCCCCAGCCCTGCCAACCCCTGGCACAACAATCACACCAAAGAGCTACAAAAGACTGTTCATGCACCTGAGCGCAAGTGGAGAAAATCTGGCCTCAGCTCAGACTTTATGGACTACAAAGCTTTAACACAGACCTCACCGTCGCCAAGCAAAATTATTTCTCCGCAGTCATTTCCTCTCAAACTTTCAACCCACACAACCTCTTCTCAGCAATTGACTCCCTCCTAAACCTCACACCTGCTCCCCCCACAACATGCTTCCCTGCCCAAGACATTGCCACCTACTTTAGAGATAAAATAGA
>NC_092864.1:8495311-8544269 GCF_032062135.1 Pyxicephalus adspersus
GACTCTCTCCTCTACAATCTATCATGAATGCTGCAGCCAGACTCATCCATCCTTCCCTCCGCTCCTCTTCTGCTGCATCTCTTTGCAGATCTCTACACTGGCTTCCATTTCACCTTAGAATCAAATCCAAGCTCCTGTGCTTTGCCTTGAAATCCCTCCACAGTTATTGTCCCACTTACATTTCTGACCTGGTAAAAAAGTACTCCCCCAGCAGCTCCCTCCGCTCCTCCAATGACTTACTCACTCATAACCTCATCACACACACGGATGCAAGACTTCTCTAGAGCTGCTCCAACTCTCTGGAATTGTCTTCCTCATCCTATTCGGCTTGCTCCTACTTTCTGCTCATTTTAAAAGTCCCTCAAAACCCATTTTTTAAAACTTGCCTTCCCATCTTCTTCTGTCTTTTGAAACCATCACTACTTCCTTCCACTTCATATCTCCCATCCGATTGTGTGTAAATTCCCCCACCGACTAGATTGTAAGCTCTTCGGGGCAGGGTCCTCTCCTCCTGTATCACTGTCTGTAGTAGTCTGTCATTTGAAACCCCTATCTAATGTATAGCGCTGCAAAATATGTTGGCGCTATATAAATCCTGTTAATTATTAATATTAATGCCTATATCTGACACAAATGGGAGTAGAAGCTGAGCTACAAACATTGTAATTATACAAGCTGATGCTATTTAGAATCTGAGATGGAGTTTTTCGGTGCATTGCATACTACTGAGCATTGCATAGTCTGATCTTTGGGTGGATTTTCTGTAATGTCCACTCCTGGGAAGATCAGTAACTGTCTTAAAATCCATCCCAGATTGATGGGAAACAACAATCGCTTTATTAGGAGCATTGCTGATGTCTTTCTTTTTTGGTATTGTGTTAACACACACCTAAATGCTCCAGACCAACAAATTGCCAAGCTGTTAGGAGGCAATCATCTAGGCAAGGAGCCCATACCATTGGCCACCTCAGGACAATGTACCCTGCTTATTCTCTTCATCGGTGTCGCTTGCCGCAGCAGGGACGATCAGACAGTCAGCCTTTGCAACCCCGGCTTCCCTTTGAAAGTCAATGGACGCTCCGCATCCCCTGCTCCGAGACTGTGCAGCTGCAACAGGTTGTGACTAATGAACAGAGTAGTTCCTGATTTGCCATTGGCTGCTGGGGCCTTATAGCCTCTCTGCCTTTGCTTGTTTCCTGACATTTCTTCTGTACTGGACCTGCCTCTGCCTATGACCCTGACTCTGGCTGTGTCTACTCCTTTTGTACCTTACTTGATGAATTGATCACCCCGATTGACCTTGGCTTGTATTCTTGTGCTGTTTATCTGTGGGTTCCTGATCTTCTGCCAGCCCACCCCCAAACTCTATCCTTTGCGCACTGGCTCAAGTCCTGGGGGCAACCGAGTGCTCAGAGACGCTACCAGTCTCCTGAAGCTCACCAGGGGCTTAATAAAGGTGAAGACTGCAGTGTTGGATTGGGGACTGGTGTCTTGTGAGGGCTAGTGCTAACAAGAGCCTTACACAAACCTTCTGCTTTTAGAGTGGTTATGTCATTTGATTGATTGAAGGCTGCCACATCCACAATAGGCTCAGCACTTAATGATTACCCAAAGGAGACACCATCTCCAACATCCCCCTAAAGAAACCACACCAATATTCTGCAATGGACAGGCAAATTCCTAGTCCACAGTTAATACAAACTACTTGGTGGTTTAACCAAGACGGGGACACCAAAATTCACAGTTTCAATAATACCCTGAGGAAGCCTAATTGGTGAAACGCATGGGGATATGAGACCTTTGTAATCTTGGAAATATCCCACTAAACTATTAGTACATGAGACCAGTAAAACCCATGCATCAATGAGGGTTTAAGGTCTATGACAAGGTGTCATGTAATCTTGTTACCTGTGTTTCTGTAAATTAGATGGACAATGCTTAGTATAAAGACCTCTTCAAACCCCATGCACTAATGAGGGTGAGGTTTGCCACAAGTACAAATATGTTCTTTCTGTATGTATGACTCAATTGTAAAATACCTTTGATAAAGTATGTATAAATAAATTGTATTGCGCTCTAAAGACCCCTACTCTTTCCTTGTTTTTCTGCTGATAATTAATTAATCAATGTGTTTGATGAGCAGGACCAGACTGCTAATTACCCTTTGGATAATATTGGAATGGCAGGGGTGTCTTATTTTCCACTTTTTACATAGTGTTTGGTAAATATATAATGCTACATGTAATTTGTCATGTGTTGTTGGTTGTATGTGCCTAATTTTAAGACCTGTTCAGGACTAGATGTTTGTTTAATATTATGTTCTGATAAGTAAAGCCTTAGAATTTACATATAGTGTGCTTTCTTTTTCACATGACTGATATTCCAAATTTGTAAATTTGTAAAATAGAAGAGATTCTGTCAAGTGAGAATATATGAAACATTTGATATCAATTGGATTGTAGGAGGGATTTCTACTGTTGTATAAATAAATTAGGATATATTACCTAGCCTGATAAGTTAAGATATATTCAGGGGAGGAGAGACAGACAGGCTTTTGTGGGCAATGTGATATTTATGTTTATTTGTGTGAACAGTTAATATGAATATGTGGTCCTAAAACTAACAAAGACCAACTATTTTAGCCCAAATTAGTTACATAATAAAAAGTGAATACAGGTGACAATACCATTTTTTGCAAGCATATACTAATTGTTGTTCAAAGTTATCTCAATTACGGTTTTGCTGGTCAGAAAAATGTCTCAAGCTGCCTGACGCGTTTCGCCTTTTGACTTACTTAGGGGCAATTGAGATATGTACTAAACATAAATAATAGAATATATCATTATAACTATTCATCTAAGTATGTACATATTGTTAGCAAACAACAAATATATATATATATATATATATATATTATACCTAATATAATATGTTGCAATTAATTACTGGTACATATAAGATCACAAAGTACAATATTGTGTAAGAGGCAGCTGGGTCACTATATCCCTGGAAGATTTAAATACATTATGAATTATGATTTCTACATAATAACCTGCTAACAATATGTCAATAGTATTTTTATGGATAATTGAAGCAAACACCTTTTCACCCTTTTGTAATTTACTCTGGCTATACCTGTTACATCATTAACTTTAGGCATTTCATTACTGCTGATTACTACTGCATTGGTGGAAATCCACTGGAATCATACCCCAGAACCAGGATTATCAATATTAATTGGATATGCAACCCATAATGTAAGCCTTATTATACACAATCAATTTACTATGGCATATGCCTTATATATTTTTATATATATATCCTTATATCTATATTTTCTTTTTATAGATAATGATTCTGGATATCCTAGGAGCCATGTTGTGCTTATAACATTAGGACAATATTTTTATATAATAGTAAATCTCTATAGGAGTATAGCACCATCTAGTGAATAACTAACATATTACTGTGCTTTAACTTTAGATATCCCATCTTGATATTTTTGATAATACATTAACAAATCTCCAACTCCCATCATAGCTACAATTTTGAGTAACATTAGTGAACATCCATTTTGCATCCTATTAGAAACTATCCAATATTTATTACACATGGATATAAAAATACACTCTTTCTCTTAGACCTATTTCAGCCTACTCACTTTACCTGCAGCCAAACTTTATAGGGAGTCATTTTGGAGAATAATTTTGACTATTATTTTTCACTTCATTTTCCTATAAATTGATATTTTTTTTTTTTATACATTCTAAAAAATATGTCATTTAAATCTTCCGGAGATATACTCCCAGCTGTCCCTTACATAATACTGTAGTTTGTGATATTATATGTATGTAATTGCAATATATTATACTAGACATATATATTTGTTGTTTGCGAACAATATGTACATACTTAGTTGAAAAATTATAATGATCTATTCTATTATTAATGTTTAGTACTTATCTCAACTGTCCCCTGAGTAAGCCAAAAGGTGAAACGCGTCGGGCATCTTGAGACATTTTTCTAACCAGCAAAACAGTAATTGAGATATCTTTGCACAACAGTTAGTATGTTGACAAAATCATTTTATTGTCACCTGTATTCACTTTTTATTATGTAACTCTTGGGTAAAATAGTTGGTCTTTGTTAGTTTTAGGACCACATATTAAGTGTTCACAAAAATACACAACTATCACATTGCCTATAAAAGCCTGTCTGTCTCTTTCCTCCCCTGAATATAATATATGAAACGTCAAAATATGATTCTTTTGTGTGTCTTTAACATAAAGTACAGGGAAATTTTCCACGGTGAGGGCATAGAATGTGATAAAAATCTGACACATGTTCCAAACATTCAATAAACTATCTATCTTTAAAACAAATGGATATGGATACATCTGTTACTCTTTGGTCACTGGAAACAATTATGATAGATCATTTGAAGCAACATTATGTACCAAATGCATGAATGATTTACATGTTCATTATAGCCATGTCAGACGTGGTAACACGTTTCACAAACTAAGCTGCTTCCAGCTGGACTAACAACATAATATGATAGACTATATGTAAAAAGAAAAACACAATAAGTATATCTACAATATGTAATAATAAAAACCAAAATGACATATATAAATAGCATACGCTTTGAATCGCCTATTTTGGACAGCATAGGTCTTGTCATGCAATTCAAGTAAACCCAGGGGATCTGTTCCTATGTCTGTACCACTCACCTCATATTCCTCTGCAGCCATAAGCAGAAGCCCTATTCAGGAATCCTGTCCACTGATCTTTTCCTGGTCTTAGTCATGTTACCCCTGAGAGCTGCCCCTTTACCCCAGAGAACCAGAATATTTTGCAGAAGCACTCCATCTGTTTTCAGAAGTGCCAACACCACCTGAGTTGCCCCTGCACTCCCTCTGGTGGTGGGTTCCCTTACCTGTGGGTCATATTATCCCATCTGCCTCATTATCTCCTCTATAAAAAGAAAGTGACAGAGAACAAGAAGTTACCTGAACAAGGAATTCCATTACGCTCTGTTCCCAGGTCCCAGCTGTTTCTGTCTGTGTTTCCAGTTGCTGATTCTTCTTGTGTACTGACTCTGGCCTTGAACCTTGACTATTCCTGTTTGCCGCCTGCTCCGACCTCTGGCTTGTTTCACCACACTCCTCCCTCACGTTACGGCACCTTACCAGCTTCCTATTTCTCAGCAGTCACCTGCATAACATTGTCCTCTCTAGAGGTTTTGGTGAAAAGGTGTAGCTGCATAGACTCTGTGCCCTGTGCACATCTTTGCCTCTTGGGCTGGTGACACAGAGGGTAAACTATCCAGTCGAGTGGGACTGTGACAAAACCCTCATACTTCAGTCAATCAAAAATGCAGCTCCATACCAAGGGTAAAAGTGTGGGTTTTTAAGCAGTCACACCACCAGTTTTATCCTGTACCACCATAAGTCACCACCTACAAACACATAACAAAAGATTATTGGACTCAAAAAGAAATCCACTTGCTGATATTATCATCCCCTCTCACACACACATTACTTATCCAGGGGAGACTTGTTAAATTTGCCTATTTGTATTCAGAACTGCTACTTCTGCTACAGAAAATCACGCTGTTGCTGCCACAGGCAGTGTTCTGAACTTCACCAAATGCTGCAGATCAAGTAACTTGGGGGTAGTGTTGGTTGAATATCTCACTATTCGATTCGACAGCTATTTGATCGAATAGTGAGAAATTCTCCGGGTGATCAAATGCCGAATTTGAACACTATGGAAGTCAATGGTGCGAGAATTTGGGTTTTTTAAGGGTGCAAGAGCAATCCGATTGCTTTTGCAGCCCTTTACTAGTTGTATCCGTTCTTGGATAAAGTTTCTCTATCCAAGAATACATAGTACAGCGCTGCAACAGCAATCTCTGTTGCCACGCTGTCCTTCTATTATGTATTCTTGGATAGAGTTTCTCTATCCAAGAATACAGGGCACTACAGGTGATGAATGGGGACAAGTCGAATCCCGTGTTTTTCGGGTCTATCCAAATTCGATCAGCCATATTCGGGTCGAATATAAGGACAACCGGAATTCGAACACCAACACTACTCAGGGGTCCCCAAGCCCTGGTTCACCGTCTGACAGGTGGGCTGTGGCTCTAGCTGATGCACACCCCAGTGGGGTCAGGAGAAGGACCCCCTTTTGGGGGTCGCACCGGCCAGAGCCTGGGACCACCTCTCCGGTACGCATCCTAGGCTCAGGGGACCCATCAAAACAAGTTACCCTGTTACAAATTGCTGGAGGCTTCTATCATCTGAACCGCAATTTATCCCCTGTCCCTTGTGTACCCTGAAATTTCAAGTCAGTACGATATACTGTTTAGAAGATATGGAGGTTTGTACTCGGAGAGATGTAAGGCTGCAGATTATGACATGCCGCATTCATATACACACAGCTATAACTTTCTTTCCGATGTCATTGTACATGCCCAGTTGTACACACCCCTTGGAATTTTACATGCCAATTTGTACACGTCCCCTGGGTAGTTTTTTTTCATGGGTAGCTTTATTTGATATAACAATGTCACTCTAAGGGAAGTTTCTTCCCCTTTATAGTGACACACTGCTCCCCGCGCATGCGTGGTCTGGAGTCTGTGCACTTGGTAGTCTACGACCCCCAAAAGGTTGGGGACCACTGAAGTAACTGATCCTGCAGTTTGGACCGCTAACCCGGAATTTCTCCAAGATCACTTCTGACTCAAGGGACTCCTCACTAAGGTAACTAATGGGAGCAGAGTGTCTGGGTGCCAAGCCACATGTTGAAGATTAGTTAGGCACTGCGCATTCCAGAAAATATTAGCAGGATATCCATATCAGGGAAGTAAGGGAAACATATGGCCCTGATTTATTAAATCTCTCCAGGGCTGGAGAGGATACCCTTTCATCAGTGAAGCTGGGTGATCTAGCAAACCTGGAATAGATTTCTTAAAAGCCATTTGCTATTTGTTAGCAAATGTTTTCAATCCCAGACCAGATCCATGTCAGATTTGCTGGATCACCCCGATTCACTGTAACCTCTCCAGCCCTGGAGAGCTTAGTTAAATCAGGCCCATTAACTCTCTTCCCTATATCGGTAGTACTTTCCAATATCACTTTTTAGTACATTCAATCGAATTGTAAAAGCTATTTATTGAATTGGAAATAGGAAAAAACTCTGTCAGGGGAAAACAATTTCAGTGGAGACTTTTGTATATCTTTGTATATCTTTGTATATCGTAATTGCTGTTTCTCTGGGGGCTTCTTTCCTTCACATGAACTGCACAGAAAAGAGATCAGAAGAGTATAAAAATCACTCTGTATTTAATGACTCCCCAGGAAGAGCTACAGAAGGTCACGCTGCTCTAGAGTTTGTGTATTCTCTCCCTGTTTGTATGGGTTGCCTCCAAGTCTTCTAAAGTCTTCCCAGAATCTGAAAGAAAATAATAAGTTAACTGACTCCACAATTTGCTGCGTCCTTATTCATCTATCCATCAGTCATTGGGGAACTTCCATCACAGATAGTTTTAAAAGACAGCAGATATTAAAAAATGTAGTGCTTTTGGATACTTAAAAGCATCAACTACTATAAATATTCGAACTAAACATCTAACCTAACACCAGACAACACAGAATACCTGTATATCCCTAAGCCACAAGGTTTTCTTTACCGTTTTAGTCTAATATGTGTACTACCAGGTACTCTGCATTATCTACTATTGTATGCTTACAATAATAAAAAAACTAATTTGGGGCAAAAAAAAAAATGAAAAGGGCCAAATGAATGTTTAAATATTGTGTTGTGTTTTAAAAACTATTTTTTAAATCTGGAAATGTTAACTATTGCCTTTTTATATTAACATGTAGTACAATGTGCCCTTTCCTTTAACAGCTAATGCAAAATGGTGAGTTTTTTTTTTTAAATGTATCTGTCACTTGCTACAATATTTGCTATAGGTATTTACTACTACTACTACTATTTACTTATTACTTCTGTTTACTACTTAAGGTTAAATCTTTGGAAACTTAAATAATGATAACAGAGTGGTATGGCTGATCCAGAGCCACACAATTATTAGACGATAATTGAACCTGTTGGCAGCCATAAAAAAGCATGATGATATGCAGAATAAAAGTTCAAGAACTACAAATGCAATACTCGTAACAAATAAAAGGACAATAATACAATTGATGCCAACTTAGACAATAGCTATTATCCATGTGACCATTGCCTCTGTGGCCAATGCTCTTCTCACCGAAGAGACTCTGGTTTCAGTAGTCTCTGCCCTGAGTTCCTTTGGGTTCCTCTTTTAGTATCATCAAAAAATGGTGGCCATGCCGAAATCCTTTTTGATTGTTTGAACATTGATTTATTCATGCACTGTTAATACTAAGAGGCAAGAATCCCAATCTCCCCCTACAAGATACTGATCTTATCATATTCTGTATAATAGTCCTGTTTTATGCACATATCAGACTGACAATCATTAAGGAGACCCTCAGATAAACTGGTTATTTGAGGAATTCATGTGTGTAGGTTTTTGGCAAAAAGTCTTGTTCACCTTGATACCATCTGCATAATAGCCCACTGAAATTAACAAACTCTAGTTTTACCGTATACTCAAAAAAGTGCATATGTGTGTGTGTATATTCAGATATAGATACATGTAACTGTATATAACCCTATATAAAACTACGACCTATAGCTCCAATAATGAAAACACTCATATTTGGCCATGACAGCAAAAATGTATCTCTCCTTATATTTGAATATTAAGCCAGGTACATATTTTAAATAAAAACAAGTAACCTGCTGTAACTCAAGTATAAACCTAGAAAACAAAGTATGGTTGTCCCTGCTTTCAATACAGTAATCAACAGAAATGCTAGAGAAGAAATATCAGTAAATATATCTATGGTGTGTTATTTTCGAAACATTAAAATTTACCCTTACCACCTCTAGCATTGCTATACTTCACAATTGATTCAGTATGTAACAATTATAGAGTCCATAGACTTCATTTAGGTGGGTTGAGATCTACAGGATTATTTGTTCCAAAGTTTACCATTTGTTTTATTTTGTAATTCTTCCCTTATAATGCATTTTCATTCTTAAATATCTCATGGAGAGTAATAAATCTATGCTAGAATTCCACATTTTACCATTTTTTGTGAATGCCGGCAATAATCTGTTTATATTCAGCACTGTGTTCTTTTTCCTAATCTATTTGATTGGATTTCTGGCAAATCTCATTATCATTACAGTGATATGTTTAGATCTTCATTTGCACACCCCGATGTATCTATTTCTCTGTAATTTGTCCATTATTGATATATGTTATACAACTATTATTATTCCAAAACTCCTCTTCATCTTATTCTCCGGGAATAACACCATATTCTTCGTAGAATGCTTCACCCAGATCTATTTTTTCTTTCTAGCAGACATTACTGAGATCACGGTTATATTTATAATGGCTTTCGATCGGTATGTTGCGATTTGTCACCCTTTAGATTATCACAGTATACTAAACAAGAAAATCTGCATATTATTAATAATGGTGGCCTGGATCTGTGGTTGTTTAAATTCATCTTTTTTTACCATTTCCATATTAAAATTGGTGTTCTGCTCAACTTTTACCATTCACCAGTTCTTCTGTGATGCTAAAGCTCTCATCAACATTTCCTGTGCTGGGACTGAAATGTTTTACATTGTTCTGTATGTACAGTTTTTTTTATTTGGGGTCTTTCCAGTTATTTGCAATTTGATTTCATATCTAAAGATTATCAAGGTTATACTAGGGATAAAATCTAAGGATGGCAAAAGAAAAGCCTTCTCCACCTGCTCATCCCACCTGATAGTCATGATTATCTATTATGGTTCCAGTTCAGTTGTGTATTTGATGCCACCATCAGATCACTATGACCTGCTACAACAGATCTTAACAGTGTTCTACACCACAGTGGTCCCCATGTTGAACCCTCTCATATACAGTCTACGAAACAAAGATGTAAAGAATTCTTTGTGTAAATTAACAACACATTAACAAAATGTAGCATATTCAGTTAGTAGACTAAATTATCACCTTGAAATGGATATATCACTTAGTTTAGTGAATTTGGTCTTCAATCACTTTTCAAAGGATTCCCATTACATCTAAGGAAAAACACAATTTTGCTTGCTTGTAGTTATCCGCATTCAGTTCCAAACAGCTTTTTCAATTCTAATTTTCTAATGTCTAAATATGAAATGACTAAAGAATCTACATGGATGAGTAGTGAAACATCTTCAGCAATACAGACCAAGTCCACTATAATGTGACTGAGTCATAAAAACTACACTTTGATAAATAAAACCCTTCACACGTAGCTTCTCACAGATTTTTATTTTGCCCCTACTAAGGAGATCCATCATCACAATCTGTCAGAGTGGCCATTGCCACCAAGGAAAAATAGTTGAAAATCTAAAATGTTTATCTGTGACCAAAATAGAATTGATGGGGTTACCTTTTGGCATGCGTACCTGTTCTGGTAACATCTATGAGAGGTGGGAGTTTTGCTTCTTTCATGTTTCCATAACATAAAGTCCATAGGCCACAGATAGTAATAAAGAAACTCACATTCCAATTTCTTCACAATCTATGTTAAAGAACGTAAATTATCTTTAACAATATATGAGAGCTGTGGTTCATATACTAAGCTTCTTGCACAACTCTACCCAGGGATCCGTTGACCCCATCTGCACACCATCCTAGCCCTCCCTTTTATGTCCCATCTTTGTTAAGCTTATTATTTTACTGATTTACTGTATGCTCAAAACATGTCATTTTTCTGATGTTCTGATTGTCTCCCTATGTGTTATGTTTTCATTTATTGTGCAAAAAGTGAATAAAAACCATTGAAAGCTAAAAAAGAACTGAAGTTGACTTTATTCATGCTCTTCATGGGACTCCAACCAAAGATCAATCAGTAAGCAAGAAATAAGGAAAAATGGTCATCTCTTGAGTGTTCTAGAGTAGGGATGAGCGGGAATGCCTTGGCAGTCTCGCGAAAATTTCCTCAAACTTCCAATGGTTCCGGGAAATTTGGGCAAACTGATTTTGCGAAACTATCAGAAGATCAAGGAAATTAAACAGGATTCCCAGAGCTGCATTTAGCCCTGGCAATCCTCCTGTTTGCGATCCCCGGGGGCACACTCTTCTCAATGATTACAGCCACGGCTTAGCACTAGAGGTTAAATGGGAAGAAGTCTACCTATTCAAAACCTCTAGTGCTCTCTGATTGGCTGAGGAAAGCTTTCCTCAGCCAATTAGAGAGAACTACAGGTCTCCTGATTGGCTGGAAGTCTCCCCATTCAACACCTCTAGTAAACTCTGACTGGCAAATTTTTCACATTTTTCCCGCAGTGGATCACATCGCAGTGGATAAAAGAAAAATGTAACAAATGTATCACAATATTACTGTGCTGGAAAGTGTGTTACAGAGTAAGAGATACCTATAATACAATGTCAGCAGGTTCTCTTGTGCTCAGCGAGCAGAAAACAGTTTCTTGGTAATTTGAATACCGTACACAACAGTTCTACCAATTTTTTTAAGGCACTAGAGGTAAATGGGGAAAAGTCCCTCCATTCAAAACCTCTAGTGCTCTCTGATTGGCAAAGGAAGGCTCCTCTTCTCAAAGTGAGGCTTCAGTTTTTGAATGAATGCAGCCGTGGGAATATCAGAGGATTTTTCCCATGCTGCATTCATTCATCAGCAGCCAGCCATGAGCCTCACACTGTGTTCCTAGATAGAGGAAAATACAACATAACCCAGCTGCTCCACTCCCCTGATTGCTGTTGCTGCCCAGTAGTATGTGTTCCTGGATAGATTTTCTATACCTAGGAACACAGGCAAATTGGAATGGTCCAATTGGCCGCGGGACCGAATTTAATAAATTCACTTGCTCATCCCTAGTCTAGAGCTTGGAGATGGGAAAAATGTTTAAAAAAGTGAGTAGGTATAAATTAAACCTAAAGGATACAATAAATAATTTTGTATTAGTATATGTAATGGTCATATATACCCAGTTTCTGTGTGCCAAGAGTTCGGAATACCCTGTTTAAATTTGGGGAACTGCATTGCACACCTTTAATTTTAGCAAATTGAGTACAGATGAACAAGTGCAGAATAATGATAGATTTAAATATTCTACATGGTATCTAATGCACAAAACATTTGCATAGGATTGAGCTTTTCATTGTTTTTCCTATGGGTTTATATTTCCTTACTAGAATTTTAGTCCTATTATGTGTAAAGGTTTTATTTTATTTCTGTTCTTTGTATGCTGGGTTATGTTGCATTTTCCTTGGTTTTATGTTGCTGTATATGTTGTGTTTCCTTATTTTTTTGCATATATTGTCTTTTTTTGAAAATCCCCAATAAAAAGATTACAAAAATACAAATTTGTCAAATCGGAACATAGAGATGAACCCCACAAAACTCTATATGAAACAAATCTTGTACAATGCCGGTGTCGCTCCTTGGACTGATAACCCTAGGCGGTGTCTCATCGCAGTAGAGCGCGCTCGGCCTATTCCCTCTGGTAGCAGCAGCATAAGAGATCTAGAATTTAGTGTTCTGCAGTTGCAGCATCCTTGTCTCCTACTACTCCTACTACTACATTGTAACTCATTTGGTGGACTGATCTCCTGTGTTTGATTTTGGCTTATCTTCTGGATTACCTGCTAATTCTTGTACTGTTTATCTGTGGGCTCCTGGTCAGCTGTCGGCCCATCCACAGACACCTTCCCTTGGGCAATAAGTCCTGTGATCCACCAAGTTCTGGGAGACCTAACCAGTCTCCCGAGGCTGAGCGGGGGCTGCTATAGGTGAAGACTGTGGTGTTAGATTGGGGGACTGGTGTTTGGTGAATTCTGGTGCCATTTTTAGGCCTTAGATGATAGCTTCTATCAAAAACAGACCAGAGGAGCCAGTCACTGCCTTAAGGGACATGTAGAAATATGATACAAAATTAAACTTACCATACAGCAGGGAGAGGGATTTTCAAAGTAACTTTGATAGGTTAATTGAAAAAACAAATCCTGCAATTCCGTTACTTCTTTTGACGTATTCCATGAAAAAAACACTTTGATGCCTTTTCCAGTAGTGGGAATTCCACCATTTCTTACATTTGTTTAATGAGCAGAAGCTTCTTTAGTGCTATTTTTCAGATTGGAACTCAGATTGGCAAATTCTGATCCAAGTTTAGGAAAGGAGATGTCTAGGTCACAAATCATTTTAACCAGATTTCCCCAAGCTGTTTTTCAGTGGCCAGTTGGCTTTACCTCTGGCATTATTTGCCATCATATAATGACGTTTCTGGGAGATTATTTAGTGTCACACTGTGGTATGTTCCTTGGTTCACTATTGTGCTTTTCAGCTCAGGTCTGTCTAACCTTCATCATTGGTACCTGACATGATCTTCCCTTTGCCTGTTCCTCGGAATTTATTTCTACATCACAGTGTTTGGTTTTCTATGTGTACAAGTTATTGGTTTTCTATGTGTTTATTTAGGTGCTTGAAGTGTGCGGAACGTGTTTTGGATTTGGCACCATACTTTAAACCTGTACTTTGTTCATATGATAGAAATGTTTTAAGCTGCTTACTGAGTCAAATGGCCTTATTTTTTAAAGCGCTCCAAGGCTAGAGAGGATACAATTTCATCAGTGAACCTGGGTGATCTTGCAAACCTAAAATAAAGTTTTCTAATTCTTAGCAAATGTTTTGAATACTGGACCAGATCCTTTCCAGGATTGCTGGATCATCCTCTCTAGTCTTGGAGAGCTTTATTGAATCAGGCACACAGTTGTAGCACAAATACTATGTTTTTAAACTTGTAGAACCATTTTTTCAGCAGTAGGTAAATGTTTTTTTTTGTTGTTTGGCTGGGAATTGTCTCTTGGCATCCCCTGCTCTGAGACTGTGCAGCTGAAGGGTATTTAGAGTTGTTCTGCAAGTAATGAGCAAGCAATACCTGATCGCACTCCTGAGCTTCTATTGGCTGCTAGGGCTTTGTAGCCTGTTCCCAGTGATTTCCCGAGGCTGAGCGGCGGCTTACTATAGGTGAAGACTGAGTTGGATTGGGCGACTGGAATCTGGCAAGTGTTGGTGCCGGACCAGGGCCTTACAAATAAATTGTAACATGGTGTAATACGTCATGGTGTTGTTCCTCTAAGATGTAAAACCTTAGAATTGTTGGATAGTGTACTTTCTTTTCGACATGGCTGCAACTCCAATTTTGTTATATAAAATATAAAAAGGTTCTACCAAGCGAGTATGTGTTAAACATGTCAAATTATTACATGCACCTACAAAACATCATTTCATGCATCCACAAAATGTCTCTGGGGGCTCCAAGGGGGTTCCTCCGGTCCAAAAATTAGCCAGTTACACGGCTCCGTCACAAGGGATATAGGCCTTTAAAAAGATAGAGGCAGAGGGCCCCAAGGGGGAGAAGCTCTGTACAAAAGTTAGCCAGTCACACAGCCCTATTACAAGTTATATGGACCTCAAAGTAGATAGAGGCAGTGGACCCTGAGGGAGGTCCTCCATACAAAAATTAGCCAGTTACACAGCTTTGTTACAAGAAGTGATATAGGCCTCACAATAGATGGAGGCAGAGGGCCCCAAGGGGGAAAAGCTCCATACAAAATTAGCCAGTCACACAGCTCCATTACAAGTTTTATAGGCCTCAAAGTAGATAGAGGCATAGGGCCTCGAGGGACGTCCTTCGTACAAAAATTAGCCGGTTACACAGCTCCATTGCAAGTTATATGCCTGAGAGTAGAGGTAGAGGGCCACAAGGGGGAGGAGGAGAAGGAGATGCAGAAGGCTGTGAAAGTGCTCAACACGTCAAGTTGTCAGCGTGCAGCAGTAGCTGATTCTTCAGTGCGCTCTGCAGAGGGGGTGTTGAAGTCATTGCCAATCCAAGCCTTATAATTTTTAAAAAAGTGAGTTGGTTGACATATTTTGCGGAGAGGCGAATGCACTCACTACGTCTCCATATGCACTGAACACTCTTTTAGATAAAACACCTGCGACTGGGCAGGCAAGGATCTGAATGGCAGCTCTGGCCACTGCTCAAGCTTGGATGCCCAGTAACGCAGTGGGTCCTGGCTTTACAGTTTGCGGATGCCCCAAGAAGAGCTCAGGTATTCCTGTACCATGACTGAGTAGCGTTGCTGACTGTCATTGCCAACTGCTGCTTTCCTCCGCTCAATAAAAGCCTGCATCGCTTGGCTTAGACCTCCTCTACTATGTCGCTTAAGGTAATTGTTTGGCTGCCATGGCTGGTGTAACTGCCATACGGATCCCTCCTGCTTGTGCTGGCATACAGAAAGGCTGAGCACAAACCCCTTAAAAGCAATTCTTGGTAGTGCTGCATTTTACGTCCCTGTACGTCCCTGTCCCTGTACTGTATTGGGGCAAGATGAGTTGTTCTATCTCAGGCTTGTTACGTGGATCAAGTAATGTAGCAATCCAGTAGTCATCAGTCTTTGTTTTTATCTGCTGTATGCGCGGATCTTTGGCTTTGCACTCCAGCATGAAGGCTGTCATGTGGCTCAAAGTTCCCACAGCTGAGGGATATCTGGACACAAACTCTTGTGGGTCGAAAAGCAGCACAGGGTCGTCCTCCTTCTCTGCTTGGTCTTGCCATCCACTGAACATGCCACCTTGTGTTTGGGTGGATGGATGCCATGTACCCTCTAGATCCTCCTTCGTCCCTTCTCCCATGCCAGCAATCTCCTCCTCATCCTCATCCTCTTCCACCTCCACCGTAGGCACGCATATCCGAGATGAAGTTGTAAACGTGCACAAAGTCCTCAAAGCAGTGCACAAGTCCTCAATTTGCAGCCACTGTGCAGGGCTAAAGTGAGGTAATGTAGGTAAGCGTCTTAAACGAGCAGACTCTGCTATGTAATTTACTGCCACTTTCTGTTGTTCAGCGAGCCGCGGCAGCATATAAAATGTGGTATTCCAACGAGTGGCCACATCACAAATTAACCAGTGCACCGGCAGATTGAGGTTTTGCTGTAAATCAACCAATCTGGCACTGGCTGTGTACGACAGGCGGAAATGTGCTGACAACTTTTTGTCCTAAAGCAATAGGTGCTGGAGGCCTGGGTACTTTGCAAGAAAGCGTTGTACTATGAGGTTCATGACATGGGCAAGGCAAGGTACGTGTGTGAGTTTCCCAAGAACGCAGGGCTGCCAGCAGATTGGCCCCGTTGTCACACACGCCAGGCTGTAGTCTGTGAGGAGTTAACCACATGTTCTCCTGCTTCCACATGGCACTTAGAATGGTTGCGCCCGTGTGGCTGAGGGAGCCGAGGCATTGCAACCTCAGGATAGCGTGGGAACGTCTGACTTGTGCACCAAAATAGCAAGCTGCAGGTTGTTGCTGACGGTGAACAGATGATGGTGGATGGGAGGTGCTGGGTCTCCACGGCAAAGTATCCCTGGAGGAAGAGGTTGAGGCAGACCAGTCAAAGGAGAAGGTGGAAGTGGAGGTTGAGAAGGAGATTGCATGGCCATGTGATCTGGGAGGAGCTAGGTATGCAGGCTTTCCTGCAGCTGCATCTTCCCCTGCTGCCACAAAAGTTACCCAGTGAGCTGTGTATGAAATATATCTTCCCAGTCTGTGCTTGCTCGACCAACTGTCGGTAGTCAGGTGCATTTTGCCAGAGTGCTGCAGGGCCATGGACACATTGCTCTGCATGTGTTCCTGCAAAGCAGGAACACATTTTTGTGCAAAATACTGCCGCTAGGGCATTATGTACTGTGGAGTCAAGCAGAGGAATGCGTAACGGAATGCATGGGAGTCCACCAGCCGGAAAGGGAGGAGCTCACAGCTGTGCAATTGCTGCATTTATTAGCTTTGTTTTGGGGTCATTTGGACCATATTTCCTCTTGAGCTCCAGCATCTTGGGGATGGAAGGTTGGATGCTTCTAATGCTAACCACAGAAAGATTGGACAATCTGGTAGAAGGTATGGGGGATGGCAATGATGCCTGGTCTTGACTGCTAGAAATGTGACAAACACCAGCTGATCTGCGTTGGAGCTCCTCCTCACCGCTGGTGGAGCCTGAAAACTGTAATGCTCAGCTACATCCTCCACTTAAATTGCTGGCAGCAGCACAGGGACCTTTGGTGGCCGAAGGATGAAAGACAGCAGAGGAAGATCCAGCAGCTTGAGCTTGCTTCTGGGGCCGAGGTGGACGTACAGAGCTCTGTGCTTTGCCCGGGTGTTCCCACCAGGTTACCAGGTGGTGGCTTTTTAAATGTGTTCTCATTCAACTTGTTCAAAGTTTGTTGGGTTTTTGCCTGGTTGCTGAGCACACAGTTTGCAGATGACCATAGTGTTGTCATCACTATGGACACTAAAAAATGCCTACATGGGCGAACATCGAATTGGGCCAAAAGGTGATGTGGAGCTGGTTCTAATGGTGGCGATCCGCGATTATTGAGGCACGCCTGTGGAGACAGCTGCCGACGATAGACAACTATGAATTGCCTGACTGGTACGTGAAGACTGCAGAGTGTGGGCAGCTTTTACCCTCTTCCTCCCTCTCCCCGTTTGAGGGAGCTCTGCAACCTCCTCCTCTTCTTCATCCTCCTCCTCTTCCTGCCTATGATGATCTTCTTGTTCACTCCATGTCAGATTAAGGACATCATCATCATTAGAAGAGACAGTTTCCCTATATGTGCCGACAGGAAGACGCGGCCTTTTGAAGCCAGTTTAAAGTGGCTCGTGTGGCTCAGAGAGTTGGGGTGAAAAGTAGAGGGAAAGCCTGCGAACTGACTCACTTCGTCAGATGACTCAAACAACTGTGCGTTTTCAAGGAATGCGTCCAGCTCTGCCTCTCTAACCCCTCAGTGGAACTTCTCTATGTACTCATATTCATTCTGCTCTACACAAGACTTTCCAGATGAGGAGGGAGAAGTAGGAGGAAGAGGTGTATCAGGAGCTATAGTTTGGGACCTCTGTGAGGCCTGTGTCGGGGAATGGGAGGAAAAGGGGGTTCAATCACTTGACCCAGGCTGGGTCATGTACTCTACTACCTGTTGTTCAACGCGCGGTAATAATGGGCGTACACCACCAACAGCAGAGCTAAAATGTCCTAAGGTCCGGCTGGCTTCATGCTCTCGGTTCTGCAGTTAAAAACCAACCCATAGTGCTTTCCTTGCCATTCCTGGCAAAGCTGCCCCTTCCTCCTTGGCTAGACATAGTTAAAATGTTAATTTGCTTTACAAAGTATAAATTATTACAGTAAGCGGGGAGGGATTTACACAAAAGAATGCAAGTGTGCTGTGTGTTGTATGCGGCACTTTGCTTTTGCGGTGACGTTTGTAATATGCAGCACAGTATAAAAATGTGACTGCCTGTATGTAACACACTGACTGACTATCTATCTATCTATATGGCTAACAGTTAAACACTCTACCTATCTGAGTAGAGTAGATTACAGGACTGAAGCAATACAGTACAATCCAATTATCTATCTGCCTAATAGTGACACAAATCTAACTACAGCAATTTTATTTTACTTTGACACTGCCAGCAACACAGAGAGGTTGTGTCTGCTAGCAGATCTGTCAGGAGTGGTAAATGCAGGCAAGCCCTGGCCTTACATAGGCCAATGGCTGCCTGTGTGGCATGTGGTGACACACAGCCAATCGGCTGCCTGCCATCACAAAGATAGAAGAGAGGATCCCTGCTCTTATTGGAGGGCCATGGGCATTATGGGGGAGGTCTCTAATCACTGTGGGAGGGCCGGATTCAAGCCTGCGAACCACGTGTTTTTCAGGTCGGGTCTACCCGAATTCGAACAGCCATATTCGGGTTGAATATAAGACGTCCCGAATTCGAACACCAACACTAAATACCATGTAAAGCAATTTGTATAAAGAAAATTATAATGATGTCAACATTTTTATGTTTAGTTATTTTAATGTTTATTAATTCCTCCTTTAAATTCTTCAGCAAAGAAATCCACAAATCAACTGCATAAAAAAATTATATACTTCACAGAGACCAACATACAGGGAATAACAAAAGTACAAATGCAATGCACATAGCAAATGTTAGGGTTTTGATTTATTAAAGCTTTCCAAGGCTGGAGAGAATACACTTTCACCGGTAAAGCTGGGCGAAGAGACCATCAGAGGAGCTGGTAACAGGAGAAGTTGGTGTATCTACACATTTGGCAGTAAGGCTTTTTACCTTGGCACCACCTGTATAATAGCCCTCTAAAATTATTAAACTCTACTTTAACCATATACTCAGCAAGGCATGTTGTATGATAGTGTATAGATACAGATATAGATAGATCCCCATACATATGTACATCTCTACATATGTACAACCCACAACTTTAATCCTAATAACAAAAACATACATATTATTTGGCCCTAACCGAAAAATCCTACAACTGTATTTACTTGAATATACACCTTTCTGAATGAAAACCCAGGTACTTATTTTACTGGGATACAGATTACTTGTTTTGACTCAAGTATAAACCTAGGGCACAATTAGCCTGTCCCTTCTGCAAATGAAAATAAAAGCATTCTCACAATGATTTATTAAAGCTCACCAAGACTGGAGAAGATCGACTACCATGGGAAAACCTGGGTGTATTTCTATTAAAGAATAATAATAATAATAATCCATGGAAAGCAATACATCTATACATGTATTCCACATTTTACCATTCTTTGTGAATGCTGGCAATAAACTGTTTATATTGAACTCTGTCCTCTTTTTATTAATCTATTTGATTGGGATTCTGGTAAACTTCATTATCATTACAGTGATATGTGTGGATCTCCATTTGCACACCCCAATGTATCTATTTCTCTGTAACTTGTCCATTACTGATCTATGTTTTACAACTATTACTGTTCCAAAACTCCTCTACATCCTATTCTCTGGGAATAACACCATATCCTTTACACAATGCTTTATCCAGATGTATTTTTTTTTTCTAGCAGACATTACTGAGGTCATGGTTATATTTACAATGGCATTTGATCGATATGTTGCAATTTGTTACCCTTTAGATTATCACCGTATACTTAACAAGAACATTTGCATGTTAATAATAATGATTACCTGGATCTGTGGTTCTTTAGGTTCATCTTTATTTATCTGTTCCATTTTGAAATTGGTCTTCTGTTCAACATTTACGATTCACCATTTTTTCTGTGATGCCAAAGCTCTGCTCAACATTTCTTGTAGTGGAACTAAAATGTTTTATATTGTAATGTATGTAGATTTTTTATTATTTGGGTTTCTTCCAGTTGTTTGCAACTTCATGTCATATTTAAAGATTATTAAGGTGATATTACGTATTAAATCCAAGGATGGCAGAAGAAAAACCTTCTCCACCTGCTCATCCCACCTAATAGTCATGGCCATCTACTATGGATCAGGTGTATCGGTGTATATGATGCCACCATCAGACCAATATGACATACTGGAACAGATCCTAACCGTGTTCTACACCACAGTGGTCCCCATGTTGAACCCTCTCATATACAGTCTACGAAACAAACAACTAAATAACTCTTTGCAGAAATTTTTGTCATAATACTTACAAGACAATGGAGTTAATTTACTAATTAAATATAGACAGTTAAGTTGGTGAAATTAAATTTTCCTTAACAATGGATATATCTTGCATAAATGATTCCCATTTGCATGCTTTTAGTTCCAAAGGTTTTTTTTTTCATTTTGATTTTCTAAAATATAAAATTACTAATTAGGCCAGGAATCGATTGATCCCACTTCCACCCCATCCTAGCCCTCCTTTTTAATGTCTCACCTTCATTAGGTCTATTATGTTACTGATTTACTGTATGCTTAAAACATATATGATTCTCTGATTGTATTCTCATGTGTTTTCTTTTATTATTCAAAAATAAAAACAACACTAAAAAACAAAAAAAAGAACTGTAGTTGACTTTAATCGTTCTCTTCATGGGACTCTAACTGCAAAAATTATCATCTCCTATTGGAATTTCTATTGAGTAGTCTATAGCTATGAGATGGAAAAAAGTATTTAAAGAAGTAAATAGGTATAGATGAAACCTAATGAATACAATTAATAAGTGTTGGTTTTTACTGGTGATGGGCATATCCCAGTTTCAATGTGCCGAGGGTTCAGAGGATCCTATTTAAATTTGCTGAACTGCATTTAAATAGATAGATTTAGATACTTCACATGGTATATGACACACAAAACAGTAGGTTATGATTAAGAAAGTTATGAGCTTTTCATTGTTTTTTTTTTCTATGGGTCTATATTTGTTTACTGTATTTTGAATCCCTTTATGTGTTAAGGTTCTTTTTATTTATTTATTTTATTTCTGTTTTTTGTATGTTAGGTATGTTGTATTTTCCTTGGTATGTGTTGTATTTATGTTGTCTTTCTTTCCTTTTTTGTGTAATGTTAATGTGTAATGTTTTACTTTTGAAAATTCCAAATAAAAGATTACAAAAATACAAATTTTGCAAACCAAAACTTAGAGATGAATCCTGTAAAAGTCTATATGAAACAAATCGTGTACAATGCTGCCCATGTTTAGGGCTTAGATGCCAGCTACTATCAAAAACAGACATGAGGAGCCAGTCACTGCCATAGAGGACATGTAAAAATGTTAGAAAAAATGTAAACTTATAATAGAGCGGGTAGAGGGTATTTTAATGTAACTTTTAGGGTTTCAGTGAAAACACAAATCCATTAGTTTGTTTTCTACCATTGATGTATGCCATGAAAAACCACTTTGCCACATTTTCCATTGGTGGCAGGGATTTCACCATTGCTCAGGACAGTATCTTCCTCAGTACTTTTCAGATAAAAACATAAATTGGTAAAATTGTAATCCAAGCACAGGAATCCACGAGCATGGGTATGCACTAGAGATTTTTTGTATGTATGTTAGCTTGCAGTTGATTTTTGTTTCACTTGCACACAGTCATTCACTTGTCACAGTGTTTGGTTATTAGTTTTCTATGTGTTAATTTTTTGTATGTTTGAAATATAAGTCTTATTTGTACTTTAGTTGGGGCATTAATCTCTAGTGCCAGGGGATCACACACAGGAGGATTCCCAGGACTGTATGAATGAATGCAACCCTGGGAATCCTCCTGTCAGTTTGCGATCCCTGGCACTAGAGGTTAAATAAGGACATTCAAAACCTCTAGTGCTCTCTCATTGGCTGATGAAAGAAAAATATTGATGACGCTTGAACGTCATCAGGACTTTCCTTTTCTCAGCCAATCAGGGAGCACTGGAGGTTTTGAATAGGGAGACTTGTCCTCATTTAACCTCTAGTGCCGGGGACTGTACACTAAGCTGATCAATGAATGCTCTAGAGTTTGTGTATTCTCTCCCTGTTTGTATAGGTTGCCTCTATTTGTTTTGATATCCTCACAGAATTCTAGAGAATGGTAAGTCCACTGGCTTTACAATGTGATGAATTGACAATTTGCCATCTACTCACACTAACCCACACTTACTTATCCAATGCAAGTTTTCAAAAAAGCTTAAAAACGCTTGAAAAAGCCTCCATTGAGTTCAATGGAAGCGTTTTCCCGCGTTTATCCAGCGTTTTAATTTTTTAAATGTTGCAAGCAACATTTAAGATAGCGCTCAAAAACGTGCCTGAAGGAAACATCCTGGTGTAGATTAGCCCATGGGAATGCAGTCCGTGTAGACTAAAGCTGCATACACACGTCCAATAATTATCATTAGAAACGACCGATGAACAACCGATTGGCCAAAAAAAAAGGGACCAAGGACACTGACGAACGAGGATTGTCGTTGGAAATGAATGACCGCCACGGTGGATCTGATTGGCCAACAATCTTTCACTATCTATCATGTGTACGGTCGTTCAGTGATTGTGCATGTTTCTGCGGTACACTTTCTCCTTTACATGTCCCTCCCTGCATCGTTCAAACGCTTGTATCTAGCGTGTGGACACTGTTGGTGGATTATATATGAACGATCATATTGTTACAGCATGTACAGAATTGTGCACAATATGATTGTTCAAGTATAATCGTGTATAATCGTTGATCGGTCGTAATCGTTCATTTTCTAACAATAATTATTGGAAGTATGTACCTCGCTTTAGCCTAAAATTGATTTGACAGGTGCTCTTTAATCTTCATGTGAATTACAGGGGTATGTAATACTGTTATGTATATTTTTATATTGTATCTTTTTATGTATCCTTTCATAATGTATCTTTTTACATCTGTTTGGAGGCTGTAGAAGCTCTACACAGTGCTGAAACAAACCCGAATTTTTCTCCCATTGACTTTAATGGTGTTCGAATTCGATGTTCGACCACCCAAATTTTTTTGCTATATTTGGCCGAATAGCTGCTGAATAGAATAGTGAGCTAGTCAACCAACACTAATTCCAGGTACTTAAAAATGTTAACTAAATATTTGCAAATGAACATCCAACCTACCATCATGAAGCACAGGATACAGGCAATTTCCTTGAACTGGAAAACATTATCTAATTTAAATTTTGTAGTAAAGTCTCTTTTTTCTACACATTAGAGGTCAACTGATTTACTGAGCCACCTGTTATACACCAAGGACAACCCATTTTATACCATATGTGAGACTGTGGTCAGCTAGTAGTCATGAAGTTAAGAATGTGCAGACCTTGGTAGCACATATATAATACATTTATAATTATACACTTGTATATACACATATATTTTTTTCCAGTCTAATAACTGTTCTAGGAATTAACTTGCATTATGTGTTAATGTCTAAAATTGTTTACGAGTATTTTATATTTACATGTACTACATTGTGTCTTTTCCTTCAATCTTAATGGTTTGTTGACTTTAATAAAGCGTATTTGTCATTTGCTACAGTATATGATATAGGTTGTTATACTGGAAGCTTAAGGAGCGATGGCAGAATGCTATGGCTGAGCCAGAGCTACAGAGATAAATAAAATTTGAATTTTTTAGACGACTATAGAAAGCTATGAAAATGTGCAAATTAAAAGTTTAATTTTATTTATGTTTGAAAATAACGTTACATTTTATATTTTCTAGTTTTTTCTGTTCTTTAGAAATTTGATACATTTCTTTCAGTTTTAGGAGACTGTTGGCTCAGTGAAAACCTTCTCATTACTATATTTATATACTAATATTTCATTTTTTAGGGGAAGACAATGAGAGGGAGAAGACAAAGAAGAGATTCTTTGATGTTCATAGGTACCCCAGTCTAACATAGAGCTTGTATAAAATGCAGAATTGTGCTGCCACTCATCGCTCACATACAGTAGATTACTAAATCATGATCTGGATATGCACCCCTCAGCGCATTGTAGGTAAGCATGGACCAACCAGGAGTTGTGTTTTACTAAAAAAGTAGCAACTATAAACAATTCAATTACACATGTTGAAGTTTATTTTCTAAAGTAGTAGCATATCTAATAGAATATGAAGGTTAATCCACAAATCAACTGCATGATGAAATTATATTATGCAGAGAGATATAGATGCATGAATGAAGTTGAATAGCAAAAGTACAAATACAATACACATAACAAATATTAAAACAATATTACAAACAGGGGCAACTCTGCATAATACAGACTTAGCTTATATCCTGGCCAAAGCCTTTCTCAACGAAAAGTCTTGAAGACTAGGGATGAGCAAGCGAGATCTGTAAATTTGATCTCACGGCAAATCGGCCTTTCTCGCTTACTGAACATGTAAACAAAAACAGCCCTGTGAATTCGTCCGTCAAATTCAAATTTTTCAGCACCTACAAGAGCAATCAGAGGAGCCGAGCTGACAGCCCTACCAGAACTGTAGTATGTAATTTTGGATAGAGATTCTCTATCCAAGAACACAGGAGTCACCCGCCTGTGCTCATGAATAAATTCAGCTGTGGGAATCATCCTGTGTGAATTCCCACAGCTGCATTCATTCATGATCACAGCTGCAGGACTCCTCCTTATTAGTGTGGGATCCCTGGGCATTTCTGATTGGCTGAGGAAAGGTAAACCCTGATGACAGCTCAAGCATCATCGGGATTTTACTTTCCTCAGCCAATCACAGAGCACTAGAGGAGCACTCATTCCTATCTCTGACTTGAGTTCCCTTGGGATGGTTCAAAGCTCTGCTCAACATTTCCTTTGATGGGACTGAAATGTTTTACAATGTTATGTATGTAAAGTTTTTATTATTTGGGGTTTTTCCAGTTATTTGCTACTTGATTTCATATGTAGAGATTATTAAGGTAATACTACATATTAAATCTAAGGACAGCAGAAGAAAAGCCTTCTCCACCTGCTCATCTTATCTGATAGTCATAATAATCTACTATAGATCCGGTGCAGTTGTGTATTTGATGCCACCATCAGATCATTATGACTTACTAGAACAGATCCTAACAGCATTCTACATCCCAGTGGTCCCCATGTTGAACCCTCTCATATACAGCCTACAAAACAAACAACTAAAAAACTCTTTACAGAAATTATTGTCCTAGTACTTACAAGACAATACTAATAAAATATAGACAGTTCAGTTAGTAAAATGAAATATACCTGTGCATTGATAATAAATATATCCTGGATAATTGATTCCCATTACATGCAAGGAAAAATAAACTATTTTCGCTTGCCTGTAGTTCCAAAGGTTTGTTTTTCATTCAAATTATCTAAAATTTAAAAAATAGCTGAATAGAAAATGACCAAAGAAGCTGCATAGATGAGGTGAAACATCTTCAACATTACATTCTAATATAATGTGACGGACTACTAGTAACTATACTTTGATGAAAAAAAACCTTCACATACGGCTCAAAGACCTTTTGTTTTTTTTGTCTCTACTAGGGAGAAAGTAGTTAAAAATCTAAAATGTTTCCTATTTGACCACAATGTAATTGGTGGGGTTATCCTTTGGCATGGGTACCTGTTCTGGTGACACCTATGGAAGGTGGGAGTTTTGATGCTGTCATAGTTCTATCATATATGGGTGCAGGGGCTACAGATAGTTATAATACTTCATTTCTTCACACTATCTTAAAAAATAACTGAAATTGCCTTTGACAATATATGGAAACTGTGGTTCAAATACTCCCCTGTTTGCACAGCTTACCCCAGGGATCAGTTGATCCCACTTCCGCCCCATCCAAGACTCCAACCACAAATATTTATCCCTATTGAAATTCCTATAGCTGAGATGAAAAAAGCATTTAAAGAAGTGAGTAGGTATAATTAAAACCTAAAGGATACAATTAATAGGTGTTAGTTTTTAGTGATGGGTATATGTTCCCAGTTACAATGTGCCAAGGGTTCAAAGGATCCTGTTTAAATGTGTTAAAGTGCATTGAACACCTTTATTTTTTGTGAATTGAGTGGGGATGAATAAGTGCAGATTGTTTACTGTATTTTTAGTCCCATTATGTTAAAGGTTCTATTGTATTTCTGTTTTTTGTTTGTTGGGTTATATTATAAGTTTCTATATATATATGTTGTTGTATATGTTGTGTTTTCTTTCCTTTTTTGTGTATTATTTATTGCTTTTGAAAATACCCTTTAAATGACTACAAAAAATACAAATTTGGCAAAACCAGAACTTAGAGATGAATCCTTTAAAAGTCTATTTGAAAAAATAAATCTTGTACAATGCTGCCCATTTTTAGGGCGTATATGCCAGCTACTATCAAAACCAGACACGAGGAGCCAGTCACTGCCATGAAAAACCATTTTGCCCTATTTCACATTGGTAGCAGGGATTCTAATATTGCTTAAATTTGCTCAAAGAGCAGTAGGTATCTGTTGATTTAGGAATATTTATCTGCATAAATATGGAAATTATATCCCCTATCAATGCAATGATATTCAATAAAAGAAGGTTCATACACAAATTTTAGCTACTCACTCAAACAGTTTAATTAAAAAAACAAGGTAAAACAAAGTACACAGCAATATTGTCAGATATCTAAACATAGGAACTTCAATCAATGATATATACAGTACATGGAAATAAGGGTATTAGTAGTAAACCCCTGTAATAATCTAATAATGCTTGGTACACAAATCAATAATTCCAAAATGGCAAAGTAATGCGGTAATACTATAGGCACCCATAAGACTACAATCAGGAAAATCTTATAGCTACCTGCCAAGAGGTTAATAGGTACCTTTGGGGCCTACTTCCTTCAGAAGAGGACTCCATACCAGCTTACCTAAGAAGACCATCAGGAGACAAGGAGAGCAAGCAAGCAAAAGAGCCAGCAAGCATGAGAGGTAAATTTTCTTAGTTCCCCTTTTTACATAGGTAAATCTCATTAGGTATCCTTGAGGCTCTTGGATTGGTTAGTGGGTGTGTTCTGTAGGCTGACCATTGGTTACTGTAACTTCAAGAATTTACTTGGCCTCCTAGCTATTTTGATATGGGAAGCTGCAGGTAACGTCAGGCAGGGTCATCTAATTTTAGTTGTCACCAAAAGGTCTGGATGGGACATCAACCCAACCCATCTGTTTAATTATGCCTCAATCTCCTGCTGACTCAGACTTAATGGATTTATTGCCCCTTGAAGGCCCTACTGGTGATCTGTTTGATCATCTGTTTGTTACTTCTGTAAAGTCCTGGAATTAGAGACCCCCTAGGAGGGCCATATGGCCAGATCAAGATAAGACAGGTTTCATGTTTAAAAACAACATTCCTGCACTGTATTCCTGTATTGTTTCATGCTACTTAGATACAGTCTGACTATTAGGATATCCCCTACAGTTTACTATATACATATATTCCTTGCCTGTCATACATATAAAACCTTGCCTGTCCGGCACCTACTATACATCAACACATCCTTCTCTATCAGCTGGAGGGCTTCTCCCTGTCAGCTCATAACCAAGCTTTCAGCAACCTTGTACTCACTTTTGAGCTCACTCACACCGACTGACTTTCTGAGTCTCTCCGATGGTCTGTGTCTCCAAGCAGCGCTCCTCCCACAGCCCACCTGTCTGTGTTTCCAAACAGAGCTCTCTCACACAGTCCCACAGAGGTTAACATGAAAACCTAACAGAAGAACGCATCCAAGCACACGGTAACACAGAGGCTATAACAGGCAATGGTGCTAATGACAAGGCCTTATAAATGGGCAGAGTGCTGAATCACATTATACCACCTGAAAGGCGATCCAAAAGGGGAGCAGAGTCAGCAGCAGATTTTAATAAAGAAACATGGAAGGTGTCCACCCCTCTCAAGGAATTGGGAAGCTTAACCATATAAGTTAGGTGCTTTAAAATTCCTTGAAGTGAGTGTAAAGTACTTTTGTAACAATTTATTTTGCACCATACATTATATCTGTATTTTGTTTTTATAATAGAAATGTATTAAGCTACTTACTAAGTCAAATGGCCTGATTTAATAAAGCTCTCCAAGGCTGGAAAGGATACTCTTTCACCAGTGAACCTGGATAATCTAGCATACTGGAATAAATTGGAGTAATTGAATAATGGAGTAATTTGCTATTTGTTAGCAAATGTTTTGAATCCTATACCATATCCATTCCAGGATTTCTGGATCATCCAGGTTTACTGATAAAAGTGTATCCTCTCCAGTCTTTAAGGGCTTTTATAAATAAGGCCCAATATTGTAGCTTATACAGAGCATATACAACATATCCTACATTCTTAGACTTGTGGAACCATCTTCAGCAGCAATATGGTAATGTTTTTTTTGTTTGTTTGTTTATTTGTTTGGCTTTTGGCTTTGAAAACTGTCAGAAGTTCTGCTTTTCTAAAGGTGGTCATGCTTGCTGATGATCAATTCATCCTGCAGCCTGGACCGCCCTTTTGCCTGTGACCCCGACTTGTGCTACTCCCCCTGAATCTTGTCTGGTGGACTGATTGCCCATGTATTACCTTGGCTTTATACTCCTGGATTTGCCTTTGTAGAACTTTTTATTGCTTAATCTATGGGCTCCTAGTCCTCCGCCATTGTGTCATATGTTTTTGTTCCTCTGAGATTGTATTTACTTGACTGCAACTCCAATATTGTTATATAAAATATAAAAGGTTCTGCCAAGCCAAATATGTCAAATTATTGCATGCACCTACAAAATTTTATTTCATGCACTCACAAAATGTCTCTTAAAAAAGTAAAAGTATTAACTATATATATAAAAGAAATGGCTATGGATACATGTGAACATTTATTTCATTTATTTCTAATATTTATATTTAAACGTTTATTTAATATCAATTTTAAAGTATTTAATATTGATACTAACACATGTAAACTGTAAAACATTTTAACTAAAAAAAAGTTTGGAGTTACAAAAATGCTGTTATGTGTCAGGAGGGAACAAATTCAGTGGAGACTTAAGCAGATCCTGATGGTAATTGCTATTTCTCTGGGGGCTTCTCTTTCCTTCACAGAAACTGCACAGAATAGAGATCAGAAGAGTATAAAATTTACCCTGTACTCATTCACTGAAAAGCTACAGAAGGTCACATTGCTCTAGAGTTTCTGTATTCTCTTCTGTTTGTATTTTTTCTGATGTCTTTCCAGAATCCAAAAGAATGGTAAGTGAAATGGCTTCACGTGTAATGCTTTCACAATTTGCTATTCCGTCACATCAACACGCACTCACCTATCCATCAGTCATATTGGGTCTACCATCAGTAGGAAATTTAAGACACATAATATTAAAAACTTTATTGTGCTTAGATACCTAAATATTTCATCTACAGAAGGTCACGCTGCTGTTTGAGTTTGTGTATTCTCTCCCTGTTTGTATGGCTTACCTCCATGTGTTCTGATGTCCTCCCAGAATCTAAAAGAAAATGGTCAATCAGCTTCACAATTTGCTATCCTTTCACACCAAGACACATTCACATATCTATCATTCATAATGAGTCTACCATTACAGAAAAATTAAAAGAAAGCTAATATTAAAAACTATAATGTGTCCAGGTATATAAAAATATCACTTAAATATTTGTAGCTGAACATCCAACCTAACATCAGGCAGCACAGAAAACATGCAATTTCCTTTCTTTATCTAATTTTAATTTGTAATGAAGTCTCTCTTTACTTCACATTGGAGGTCAACTCATTTATCTACAACCTGCTGTCCACTAAGGGCAACCATATTTATATCATATATTAGATGTTGTACTCAGGCTTTAGCCATGAAGTGTAGAAGTTAGTAGTAAATATCTGTAAAAGTAAAAACATGTAAAAGTAGTAAAAATCTGGCCTTAGTAGTAAATATGAAACAGATTTAGAATGACACGTATATATTTTTTATTTTTTTTCAATGCAGATACAGTGTACTAGCAGGTACCTTGCATTATCTACTCCTAAAGCAATGATTCTCAATCAGGATTCCTTTAGAGTTAGCTATGGTATCTTAAACAATGAGCAGTTTGTGACTCTCAGGTCAGTTAAGATGACACCAATGATCTTTTTGAGTATCTATACGGGTGACATTCTTTCTATGGCCAGTAATGTAGGAAGAATTCTTCCCACTGACCAACACACTAATGTACTGTGAGCTGTGGATATATAATTATAGAAGGAGTTCCCTGAAGACCTGAAAGTTACTTCAAGGGTTCTCCATGATAAAAAAAGGTCCTAAAGAATATGCTTTAAATATTAGAAAACAAAATTGGGAAAAAAAATCAAAAGGGACTGAATGGTTTTCAAATTTTGATGTAGAAATATTTTGGTGCTGTATAAATAGTGTGGTTTAAAATATTCTGCCTTTTTTATATGTCAAATAGTAATTTTTGTTTATGAGTATATTATATTTACATGAAGTGTGCCCTTTCCTTAATTTTAAAAGATGAGTTTAATAAATAATCTGTCACTTGCTACATACAGTATGTGCTATGATGTAAATTGATAATTTGTAAGTGTAAATCTTTGGATGGCCGAGGAATGATGACAGAATGTTATGGCTGATCCAGTGTCACAGAGATAAACAAACAACATTTTTATTTTCTTGGCAGCATTTAAATGTGCAGATTAAAGTTTTATTTTGGTGTGAAAAAAGTTACGCTTTACCACTCCAACTTTTTTTTATCGTTTAGAAACCTCAGCAATGTATTTAAACGTTAAGATTTAGACTGTTGGCCCATGAAAACCTTATTATTATTTATGATGCCATAGTAATTCATGTTTTGGTATTTGGGGGAACTATTTCTAAGGTGAAGAAAAGAGAAGAAAAAGAAGAGATCCTTTGATTTCTGTAAGTACCACATTTTTACATAATAATGGATTTTGTATAAAATGCAGATTTGTGCTGCCCTTCATTGTTCATGTACAATATATTACAAAAGTGATGAGCTGAATATGCACATTTTAGGTAAGCATGGACCAACCAGGCGCGATATTTCAGTTCTGTTTTATTAAAAGAGTTAGAAGTAGCAACTATAAACTTTACAATGACACATATTGACGTTTATTTTTCAGAGGAATAGCAAATCTAATAAAATATAAAGGATATCTCACTGAAAACATTCAGAATGTTATCCCACAACACAACAGAATATTATCCCAACTCACAAAGAACAAGGGATGCTGAACTAAGACATTTATTTTTTTTAACACCATGTAGGGCAATTTTAATTGGGAATAGAAATATAATAATAATAATTTTATAATAAAATTCCTCCTGTATATACTAAGGCAGTCTTCAGCAAAGGAGTGAACCCACAAATCAAGTTTAGGGACCCCAGGGCCACTTATATAGCATGAAGAAATGGGGCAGTGCCCCTAAACTTATACCTGCCTTTCACAAAAATATAATTGTAATACTATGTTACCCTTCCTGTACGTGGAAGTGGGGAACACATGTATAAACCCCCAAAATATTTCATTGGCATACTGTCACGGTCCCTTCCGTGACAGAAGTTTGAGGATCTGTCAGACTAGCTGCATGTGTGATTATCTGACAGCCTCTTTGGTTTTACTTGTTGCTGTGTTGTTGTTTGTAATGAGCACTCCCCTTGTATCAGGTGCAGCTAGGGCTCATTACTGCTCTTCCATTTAGTCTGGCCTCACACTTCATGCTGTGCGGTTAATATTCACTACTGGGATGTGAATAGCTGGAGTGTCCTGCCATTCTGAGTTCCTGTTGATTTCTTCTTACAAGATAAGTTGCTGTTCTTTTGGTGTATTGGTGTATTGTTTAGGTATTTGTTGTTTACTAGGCCTCAGGGAGACACTGGGTCCTTCATAAGGGACCAGCAGTCTCAATCCAGATCCCACTGCTAGGGCTGTGCAGAGCTAGCAGGGCCTAGGTTCCTGGGTATGAGTATCCCTACCTTCAGGGGATGCTCATATGGTTAGGAGTCAGGGCTGGATTAGGGTTTTGCAAGGGGTGACCATTCCCTTTTCCCTAGGTATTTGAGGCCTACTAGTTTATACACCTTCCTGTTACCCTCCCCTCCCTGTCATTCGTGACACATACCAGCATTTGAACATAAAAATTCTCTGCCCATCAGAAAGCCCTGCCCTGTTACACTTAACTGTCTGCTCCCCTACCTTGAACCAAAATTTCTCTCGAAAGGAGCCATGCAGGTAAACAAAAATATAGATGCAGACACTTGAAGGACACTTGTGGTTAATACCCTGAAAACTTTCATCACCATGGCGTCATTACAACATTACAAACATTACATTACAAACGCTACCCATCAAAATGCACCTCCATGTCACACATGACAGAACGCTATGTCACGCTTACGTCTTCCTTGCTAAAGCAAAGACGCCTCTATCCTGTGCATGCAGGCAGTACTGACTCTGGGTGTGCCTGTACTCCCAAGTTTTATCAGTTTCACCCATCCCACCGGCCAATCAGGAATTGACCTCTTAATCATCCCTGGGTATTTAGCTAGCTCAGACACAGCATTCATGCAATGTGTCCCCACTAGACCTCCTAGCTCTGCTGAACATGTTCACACCTGTTGGTTAATTAAGTGCTTCCCCTGTCCAGCTCCTGTGTTAACCCCTTTTTGCCCAGTCTGTTGTTTCCACCCCATTCCTTTGTACTGTTCCAGTGTTCCTCTCTGTTTGTAGACATTCCTGAGTCACCTGTACATCCTGTTGCATTAGGGTTTAAATGTTAGAAGTGGGCAGTAATGTGTAACAGGGCGGTGTGTTTGCCATGTTAATGAAATTTTATTGGGGGGGGGGTTAGCCAATACTGTCCCCCCACTGCACCTGCATTTAGTGTTTTTTGTACACCCCACCATTCTAGGTAAATCAGCTTTCAAAAAAGAGAAGCAGACAGAGCAACATCGTATGGCAGTTATATATTTGTGACTGGTAGGTATCAATTTTGGGGCCCCACCTAATGCGCTTTGCTATGTAAGTGGGGATCCCCAATTTGCATTTTCAAATAAGGGATCCTAGGCACCCTTGCCTTAAAGCAACACTCCCAATGTTGTATTTTCACAGGTTTAAAAAATGTGATGCCAATATCCTAAAATTCTTAAAATGTGGGGAGCTGAAATTTTGGATACTATTAGTTATGGGACCTCTGTGTACCCTGAAATTTTTAAGTCATTACGACCAACAGTTTAGTAAATATGAAGGTCTGTTCACAGTTGTAAGGCTGCAGACATTTCACACACACACAGCTATAAGATTGTGCTGATGATGTCGTCATTATACACAGACGCATACATTTTACACACACACAGCACAAGCTAGAAAATCGGGTTGGGACAGCCTGTGACCCGATCCTATTCTGTCTGTGCTGTGCTGTTCTCCCCGTCTGGCTTTTATCAGCAGCTGGAGTCCTCTGTACAGATGACAGCTAAGAAGGGAGCAATCAGAGGATTAGAACTGTGAATGAGAGCCAGGAATTGGAGGCATGGCAGCCGGGCGCTCCGCCCACTAGATGGCGGCTAGGGAGAACTATGCTATGTGATATTCTTATGGATATGCAAAGACAAAACTAACAATCATTAAAGAGACCCTCCGATAAACTGGTTACAGGGTGAATTGGTGTGTCTAAGCCTTTGACAATAGGGCTTGTTTACCTTGACACCATCTGCATAATTGTCTGCTAAAATTAATAAACCCTACTTTTACTGTATACTCAACAAGGCGTGTTGTGCAAGTGTGTATATACACAGAAATAAATATAGATACATTTTTATATCTTTGTATATACACAGTTATATGTAATGCCAACAACCTTTAGTCCTAATAAAAACATACATACTTGGCCATAACCAAAAAACTTAAACCTACAATTGAATATAAACATATCACAATAAAAATCTAGGTACTTATTTTACTGGAATACAGGTAACCTGTTTGACTCAAGTATAAACCTAGGGCACAAATTGCCTCTCCATTCTGCAATAAAAGGAAGAGAAGATAGACTATCATGGGAGAAAATGGGTATATTGCTATTAAAGAATAGTAATAATATCCCATGGAAATGAATATCTCTATGCTAGAATTCCACATGTTGCCATTCTTTCTGAATGCTGGAAATGAACTTCTGATATTCAGCACTACACTCTTTTTCTTAATCTATTTGACTGGGATTCTAGTAAACCTCGCTATCATTACTGTGATATGTTTGGATCTCCATTTGCACACCCCAATGTATTTATTTCTCTGCAACTTGTCTATTACTGACCTATGTTACACAACTATTATTGTTCCGAAACTCCTCTACATTTTATTATCTGGAAATAACACCATATCCTTCACACAATGCTTTATCCAGATGTGTTTTTTCTATATGGTAGACATTACTGAGGTCACAGTTATATTTATGATGGCTTTTGATCGATATGTTGCGATTTGTCACCCTTTAGATTATCATCGTATACTGAACAAGAAAATCTGCACATTAATAATAATGGTCACATGGATTTGTGGTTGTTTCAGTGCATCTTTATTTATCAGTTCCATCTTGAAATTGGTTTTCTGCTCAACTTTTACCATTCACCAGTTCTTCTGTGATGCTAAAGCTCTCATCAATATTTCCTGTGATGGGACTGAAATGTTTTACATTGTGATGTATGTACAGTTTTTGTTTTTTGGGGTCTTTCCAGTTATTTGCAACTTGATGTCATATATAAAGATTATCAAAGTTATACTAGGGATTAAATCTAAGGATGGCAGATGGAAAGCCTTCTCCACCTGCCCATCCCACCTGATAGTCATGGCCATGTACTATGGGTCAGCGGTATCTGTGTATATGATACCACCATCAGATCGCTATGACATACTGGAACAGATCTTAACAGTGTTCTACAGCACAGTGGTCCCCATGTTGAACCCTCTCATATACAGCCTACAAAATAAAGATATAAAAAACGCTTTGAAGAAATTATCAACCTAAAAACCAACAGATATTGGGGTTCATTTACCAACAAAATGTGGAATATTCAGCTAGTAGACTAAAGTATAACCTTGCAAGGGGTAAATCACTTAGCATAGTAAATTTTGCTATACTATTCACAACTGACAAATATTCCAATTTCTTCCCACACACTCAGGCTGATTAATCAAAAAAAAGTTTGTGCTGTTCAAATGTTTAAAACGTCTATATGAGCTAAGAAATAAGCATCTTTTAAAATGACTTATTGCTTTCCTGTTAGGTAAGAGTTAACTGAGTTCAGCTCCTCTTCATAGGCGCCTATCTAAACGCTTACGATGCCTGATCGGAGGATCCGCCTGGTCATAAATCTTGCAACTTTCCGCAGGCTACACCTCGGCTTTGCCATCCGACTAGATTTTCCTTTATGTGCTTCCACTACCAACCTGAGGGGAGTAAGTCAATTATATATAGTGGGCCAAGATCTAAAATGCCATTCAAATCTGCAAAAACACCCTGAAGGGATGGAAAAGCAAGAAAATGTTTGGCTCAAAGTGGATTTGGCCCTGGAACTTTGATATACTAGTACTATTTGTTTTGTGTAAACACCTAAATAATGCGTACACTCCACTATTTATCAGCATTAAGTTAAGCAACAACACAACATCTGTTCATTTCTAAGAGTGCCTGACCCTGCTTGTGAGCTTGGCAATCAATGAGCTTTGATGTTGTGCTTGGAACCTGGACCTGGACCTCCTTCCATCACCATCAGGTGTGTTACAATGAGTATGCAACTCAGCTGGACAACTAATTCACAACCAGTTTGGACAGCAAGTGGAAGTGTGTTTGTATACAATAGTGCTAAGATCAGGCAGCACAGCACAATGACAACAAACCGATAACACAACTACAAATGAACACAGGAGTTGTGTGGCAGCAAATCAACATAAGTGCAAATGTCAGATTGTTAAAAAAAAAAAAAAAACATGACAATTTATTCATAAAAGGACTATGTACATAATACATTCAAATATCAATATGTGACAATGGGACAAAGGCAACGAGGGGGGTCAAGTAGGAGTTTGGTGTGGAAACCATGCAGACATTTGTACTCAGTACTTGTGGAAAAAATGACAACACATTGCTGAAGAATTGCTAAACAACAGAAACTGGCATTACAGACCAGGCACAAAAACATTGCAGCAACAGATGAAACTAACAATAATGAGGATTACAAAAAATCACATCAATGCATACCATCCAAGCAAACTTAATTTATTACTGAAAATTAATTGCCTTAATTGGCGTATTCTTGATCTTTGCTCATTTTTGCAGGAAACCGGCCGGCGAGTTCACTAACTCGGGTCCGACTCGCGTAATAGAGCTTGCCGACAGGCTCGTACGTACATGCGTCGAGCATACCCGCATTTCATTGATAAATCAGGGCCACTATCTTGAAGGTTGAATCTAACATGCTCTATATCAAACTCTAACTACAGAAATCTATCAGAAAGTTTTAATAACGGAAAACTATAATTTCACTATTGGAATTTTTATTGGCTGGCCTATTTGATATGAAAAGGAAGTGTTTAAAAAATGTATAGTTCTAATTAAAACCTAAAAGATATAATTATAAGATGTTAGTCTGTATTAGTGATGTGATAACATAGCTGCCCAGTTTCAATTTGTCACGGGTTCCCTGGATCCTGTTTTAAATTTGGCAAACCAGAACTTACAGGTGAATCCCCTAAAAATATATTTTGTTACATGCTGGCTATTTTAGGGATAATATGCCTGTTACTATCAAAAACAGTTCTGGACAGCTAGTCTCTGACAAATGCAAAATATAATGTAGAGTGGAGGGGGAATCATTTTATGCAGCTTTGAGGGTAATTCATTTAATTTCATTGATGTATACCATGAAACGTCTGTTTGCCAATGGTAGCACAGATTTCACCTTTACGTACATTTTCTCAAAGAACAGCTTCCTCAGTGCTACTTTTTAGATGGGATAACAGATTGGTAAATTTCCAATCCAAGCTCAGAAAAAGAAAAATTAAGGTCACAATCGACTCTGACCAGATTCTCCCAAACATCTCATTTCATGAGCAATTCCAGGATCCACCAGCAGCTGTTTTCCAGTGGCTGGTTGTCTTTACCTAAATACTATCTGAGCTGGCCATTGGGAGATTATTTAGTCTCACAGAATTGCCCTTGTGAGCCCATACTTAGGTCTGTCTAATCTTCATCTTTGGTACCTATTATAATCTGCTCTTCTTTTATCCTGTCCCTTGCTTTGCCATATTTCCAGTTGCCCGTTCCTCTGAGATTCTTTATACATAGGCTAGTTAGCTTGCCATTAGGTATTTATTTCACTTGTGCCCATGCCAAAGTGTTTGGTAACTGGTTTTCTATGTGATAAATTTTTGTATGTTTGAAAAATAAATATGCTACTTGCACCTCGGTTGTGAAATTGTCTTGAGTACAGCTCACATATTCCTATTTTACCAGATCAGAAGTAATATTTACTTGTTACAGTACAGATTTCAAATTAACCGAGTATTTATGGAGCTAAGACAGCTGTAAATAATTTCTCCAAAGCTTATAAAACATTCCTTGACTTGTAGACTTTTTTGGTTCATTCTTCTTTACATCGCTTCAGCTCATTGAGGTTTTCGGTATTCATTGATACACAACTTTCCCAAGGTCCCACCACAGCAGTTTTATTTCTGACTGGGCTATTGCAAGACCTTCTTTGTTTTTTAGGTCATTCTGCTGCAAATTTGTTGGTGTCCTTTGGATTGTAGTCCATGAATAAGGTTTGGCCAAGCTTTAGCTGTACAATAAATGGCCTCTCATTTGACTCCAGAATACATTGGTAAACAAAAGAGTTTATGGTCAGCTCAATGACCTTCAAGGCGATCAGGTACTTAGGCTGCAAAACAAGCCTACCGTATTTTTTGCCGTATAAGACGCACTTTTTCTTCCCCAAAACTGGGGGGGGGAAAGTTAGTGCGTCCTATATGACAAATGTGTTATAAAATAATTAAAATAATATACTCACCCGATATCCGGATCCTGCGTGTGTCTCTGGCTGCAGCAGCGTCTGTCTCCCCTTCTCTCTGGCAGCAGCACGTGTCTTCTCCTGTCTTGTCCTGTAGTGCAGAGCGAAAGAAGCCGGCACAGCGCCACCTGCTGTTCCCTGTCCTAACTGCCGTACAGTGGAAAAAAAGCACAGAGTGATCAGAAGGGGAATTTGAATGACAGAGTGATCAGAAAGGAATTTTGAATGACACAGAGTGAGCCGTACAGTGGAAAAAAAGCACAGAGTGATCAGAAGGGGAATTTGAATGACAGAGTGATCAGAAAGGAATTTTGAATGACACAGAGTGATCAGAAAGGGAATTTGAAAGGCTTAGAGTGATCAGAAAGGGAATTTTAATGGCACATGAGTGATTAGAAGGGGAATAATCTTTCAGAATCTATTTTTATCTTGATTTTCCTCCTTTAAAATTGATACGGTAAATACCGGAAATACGGTAAATCATCCCTACTCTACCACCATGCTAAATAGATGGTATGAGGTGTTTGTGCTGATATGTTGGGTTTAGTTTTGTAGAATCTGTTTTTTGCAATTTATTCTGAGCATTGTTTTACTTTGGGGTGAGTTTGCTAGAATGTTCATTCCTTGCAACAGTTCTAAACATACGTGGATGATGATGGACTTCAGATTGTTATAAACTGGCCTTTTAATTCTTACCAAATTGATGGTCAACAATGATTGCTTTCATAATCACTCCAATAATACTCAGCTCTAGATGCCAGTTACCAATGCTGACCACGCTCCGTCCCAGAGCCCACCGTCTCCTCTTCCTGCTGTTTCTGCTGCACGACCCAGGCTTGATTAATATGAGCCATCAGGATGCAGGTATACTTCCAATGAGCCAGCTGATTCAAGTGGGTGGCATCTTTAACCCTGGAGTGCAGCTTGAAGCGTAAGTGGAAGTGCAGGTCAATCACATCCAATTGGTACAAATCTGCCAGTGTGGCGCTGTAGAAATTCCCTTCTATGATTTCCCAGCGCACATTAGGAATTGGGTACTCTAGCACTTCACCAGCTTTGAATCCAACAGACACTTATATCACCAGACATATCACCAGACATTTGGGGTTCAGCACCTCGGTGAGCCAAATAAACAGTTGGTCCAGGTTGTTTTTTCAAACTGGCTCCAAAAGGTCACTGCTTCTTTGTACTGTATTGGTGCAGTCCTGAAATCTACTGTACTCAGGTAGAGTGTTTCTCTGTTAGACAGATAGATAGATGGATAGATAGATAGATAGTCAGTGTGTTACATACACGCAGCCAGAGGCAGGGTACCACCCTGACTGCATGCATAGTATAACACTTGTACTGAGAGACAGACACTCAGACGCAGTTTATACTGCAGTATATATTTTGTATACTGTGCATATTACAAGCATCCCCACTGAAAGAAAGTGCTGCATACAAAACACACACAGCGCACTTGCATTTTTGGTGTCAACCCCCCCCCCCCCCAATAAAAAAATCCACTTACTATACAAATTTTCACTTTGTGAAGCATATTAGCTACAAGGTAATAAAAGGTAATGCTCGGCTACATGCCCCACTCAAATTGCTGGCAGCAGCACGGGTAACTTTGGTGGGAGAAGGAGGAAAGGCAGCGGAGGAAGATCAAGCAGTTTGAGCTTGCTTCTTGGGCGGAGGTGGTTGCACAGAGCTCTGTGCTTTGACCAGGTGTTCCCGCCAGGTTACTGGGTGGTGGCTTTTTAAATATGTGCTCATGCAATTTGTTCCAAGTTTGGGTTTTTGCCTCGTTTCAAGTGTTGACCAGTTTGCAGATGACCATAGTGTTGTCATCACTATGGACATTAAAAAATGCCCACACGGGCAAACATCTAACTGGGCCGAAAGGTGCTCTGGAGCTGGTACTTGTGGTGGCGGTCCGCGGTTGTTGAGGCATAGCTGTGGTGACAGGCAGCTTCCGACGATGGATGACTATAACTTGCCGCACTGGTACGTGAAGAATGCAGAGTGATATTTTGCAGCGTGTCAAGCCACAAATTTCTACAATGTCTGGCCAAAGAGTAAAGGGTAGCTTTGGCAGGGGTGGCAAGCAAAGCAATATGAGTTTGTTTCTAGCTTCAGACCCATGAACAAGAAGCGCTGCTGTTGGTGGTGGGCATCCATTATTACCACACCATGAACAAGAGATAGTGCAGTACATGACCCAGCCTGGGTCAAGTGATTGTACCCCCTCCTCATTCCAGTCCTAGACACAGGCCTTACAGGTGTCCCAGACAATCCATGATACACCTGTTCTTCCTAGTTCTTCATCAGCGGCTGGAAAGTGTTGTGTACAGCAGTATGTAGAGGAGTCCCACCAAGGGGATGGAGTGTCGGAGCTACAAGCATTCCTTCGAGATACTCAGTTGTTTCAACCATCTGGCGAAGAGAGTCAGTTCACAGGTTTTCCCCCCACTTACTTTTCACCAGAACACTCTGAGCCAGAGGAGCCAATTCAAACTGGCTCCAAAAGGCCGCTGCTTCTTTTCGGCACATACAGGGAAACTGTCTCCTCTGATGATGATGATGATGTCCTTGATGCGACATGGGGCGAAGAAGTAGATCATAATAGGCAGGAAGAAGAGGAGGAGGAGGAAGAGGAGGAGGAGGTTGCAGTGCGCTCTCAAAGGGGGAGAGGGAGAAAAGGTTAAATGCTGCCCACACTCTGCATTCTTCAAGTACCAGTGAGGCAAGTCATAGTCGTCCATCGTCGGAAGCTGCCTGTCACCACAGCTATGCCTCAACAACCACGGACCGACACCACGAGCACCAGTTCCGGAGCACCTTTCAGTCCAGTTAGATGTTCGCCCGTGTGGGTATTTTTTAATGTCATAGTGATGACAACACTATGTTCATCTGCAAACTGTGTGCTCAACACTTGAAACGAGGCAAAAACCCAAACAAACTTGGAACAAGTTGCATGAGCAGTCATTTAAAAAGCCACCACCCTGTAACCTGGCGGGAACACCTGGTCAAAGCACAGAGCTCTGTGCGACCACCACCGCCCAAGAAACAAGCTCAAACTGCTTGATCTTCCTCCACTGCTTTTCCTCCTTCTGGCACCAAAGTTACCCGTGCTGCTGCCAGCAATTTGAGTGGGGCATGTAGCCGAGCATTACCTTTTTCAGGCTCCACCAGCGGTGAGAAGGAGCTCCAACGCAAATCAGCTGCTGTTTGTGGCATCGCTACCAGTCAAGACCAGGCATCATTGTAATCCTCCAAAACTTCTACCCCATCGTCTAATCTTTCTGTGGTTAGCATTAGCAGCATCCAACCCTCCATCCCCCAGATGCTGGAGCGCAAGAGGAAATATGGCCCAGATGACCCCAAAACAAAGCTAATAAATGCGGCAGATGCACAGCTGATGGCGTCAGAGCTCCTCCCTTACCGGCTGGTGGACTCCAATGTGTTCTGTTATGCATTTCTCTGTGCGAATCCACAGTACGTTATGCCTAAGCGACAGTATTTTGCAGAAAAACGTGGTCCTGCTTTGCCTTGGTTGGTCGAGGAAGCATGAAGTGGGAAGATATATTTCCTATACAGCTCACTGGGTAACTTTGGTGGCAGCAGGGGAAGATGCAGCTGCAGCAAGGCCTGCATACCTACCTTTGCCCAGAGCACATCGCCATGCAATTTCCTCCTCAACCTCCACTTCCACCTCCTCCTTTGACTCTTGTGCCTCAACCTTTTCCTCCAGGGACACTTTGCCATGGAGACCTAGCACCTCCTTTTCGGCAGCATCTGTTCACCGCCAGCAACAACCTTCAGTTTGCTATTTCGATGCACAATGTAGACGTTGTCACGGAGTCCTGAGGTTGCGAAGCCTGGGATCCCTGCCACACGGGTGCAGCCATTCTAAGTGCCTTGCGGAAGCAGGAGGACATATGACTAACTCCCAACAGACTTTAACCAGGCAAGGTCGTGTGTGACAATGGGGCCAATCTGCTGGCAGCCCTACGTTGTGGGAAACTCACACACGTACCTTGCCTGGCTCACATCATGAACCTGATAGTACAGAGTTTCCTTAAGAATTACCCAGGCCTCCAGCCGCTGTTGCTGAAGACCAGAAAGTTGTCAGCGCATTTCTGCCGGTCGTACACAGCCTGTGCCAGATTGGTGGATTTATAGCTAAATGTCAACCTGCCAGTGCACCGTTTAATTTGTGATGTGGCCACATGTTGGAATTCCACCTTTTACATGCTGCAGCGGCTGGCTGAACAACAGAAAGTGGTGGTGGATTACGTGGCAGTCTGTTCGTTTCAGACATATACCTACATTACCTTTCTTCAGCCCTGCAGAATGGTTGCAAATTGAGGACTTGTGCACTGTATCATCACCTTTTTGAAGAGGCCACCAGGATAATCAGCAGAGATCAGGCCTGTGTCAATGACACGATCCCCATCATATGCCTGCTGGAACAGATGATGATGGATCTTGAACAGGACACAGAGCGGACGCTGCATTAAGAGACGTTTCAAACATCATCTCGGACAAACAAGCCTACTAGACATGCACCACAAATCCAGGAAGAGGAGGTGGAAGAGAATGAGGTGGACATTGCAGGCATGGGAGAAGGGGAGGAAGGGGAAGAGGAGGATATTGAGGGTACATGGCATCCATCCACCCAAACACAAGGCGGCATGTTCCGTGGATGGCAAGACCAGCCGGAGGAGGAGGAAGGCGACGACCCTGTGCAGCTGTTCGACCAACAGGAGTGAGGATCCAGAATTACCTCAGCTGTGGGTAGTTTGAGCCACATGACAGCCTTCATGCTGGAGTGCAAAGCCAAAGATCCACGCATTCAAAACATAAAAACAAAGACTGACGACTATTGGATTGCTACGTTACTGGATCCACGTTACAAGCCTGAGATACAACAACTGATCTTGCCCCAATACAGGGGACCTAAAATGCAGCACTACCAAGAAGTGCTTGTAAGGGACTTGCTCAGCCTTTCCGGCTGCCAGCAGCAGCAGGGACCCCTATGGCAGTTCACCAGCCATGGGAGCCAAACAACTGCTTGAAGCAGCGGTAGAGGTCGGCATGGGTGGCAGAGGTCGTCTAAGCCAAACTTTGAAGGCTTTTTTTCAGCGGAAGCAAGCTGCCAGTTGTGCAGCAATTGCCAATGACACTCAGCAACGGTACTCAGTCATGGTGCAGGAATACCTGAGCTCTGCATGGGACATCTGCAACCTGCAAAGCCAGGACCCACTGGGCTACTGGGTATCCAAGCTTGAGCAGTGGCCGGAGCTGCCAGAGCATGCCATTCAGATCCTTGCCTACCGGGCCTCAAGTGTGTTATCTGAAAGAGCGTTAATTGCAGCTTGGGGCGTAGTTATTGACAAGGGGACTCGGCTCTCTGCAGAAAATGTTGACCGAGTCACTTTTATTAAAATTAATAAGGCTTGGATCGGCAATGACTTCAACACCCCCTCTGCAGAGTGTACTGATTAGTCATCAACTTCTGCATGGCCTGCTGACATCTTGATGGGAAGAGCACTTTCACAGCCTCCGGCATCTCCTTTAACTCCTGGCCATAGTGGCCCTCTACCTCTACTCTGTCTATAATTTGCAATGGAGCTGTGTAACTGGCCAATTTTTTTTCTCCCTCAGGGCCCTCTGCCTCTATCTATTTTGAGGCCTATATCACTTTTAATGGAGCTGTGATTCAAAACTAAATATTTGTATTTTAGTAGAGAAATACATACATTTTTCTGTCCTTTTGGATACATAGCAAGTAGTATCAAAAATAAATATCTGTATTTTTTTATAGAAATACAGAAGTTTTTCTGGCTTTTTGATAGATAGCATGTAGGATCCGAATAAAATATCTGTATTTTATAACAGAAATACAGAAATTTTTCTGTTTGTTTTGATAGATTGCAAGTGGTATCAGAATTAAATACCTGTATTTTTTTTACAGAAATACAGAAATTTTTATATTTATTTTGATAGATTGCAAGTGGTATCATATCTATCTATTAATGTATCTATCTATCTATCTATCTATCCCTCTATCTATCTATCTATCTATCTATCTATCTATCTATCTATCTATCTTTCTAGCAAACAGTGAAGCACTCTTCCTATCTGAGTACATTAGATTTCAGGACTGCGCCAATACAGTACAATCCAACAATCTATCTGACTAATAGTGTGAGTGTGACACAGTCTAACAAAGTAAAGCACTTTTTTTTACTTTAAAAAAGCAAGCCAAGCAGCACAGAAAGGTTGTGATGCTATCAGAAATCTCTGTCAGGAGTGGTAAATGCAGGCACGCCCTGGCCTTTTATAGGCCAATGGCTGCCTGTGTGGCATGCAGTGACAGACAGCCAATCGGCTGCCTGCCACAACAAACATGGAGGGAAGCATCCCTGCTGTTATTGGAGGGTCCTAGGCATCATGGGGGAGGTCCCTAGGCATTTTGGGAGGGTCGAATATGGGGCTTCGAATCCAGCAAAATTCGGGTCGAGTCCACTCGAGTTCGAATGGTCATATTTTGGTTCGAACATTAGGATGACCCGAATTCGAACAACAACACTACTGTTTACTACCACCCACAACCACCAATGCACTAGGAAACTGACTCCTATTTGTCACCATACAACAACTGTGGATAATTAATGAACGTGAATATCAATATATCAATAGGACACTAAGAAAAGGAGAGAGAAATAAATGCCCTAATTTATATACCCTGCAACCTGACAGATTGGCTGATGAATAATATACAGACACATGATATAGTATGAAAATAAAGTATTGAACACACATATTTCACTTATCACTGTTCTATTTAATTATACTTAAATATGGACTCCCTCATACATTACAGTCAGACCCTATGATACGATTTGTGAACCTTAGGGATGTACCGAACCCACCTTCCCTTGTCTGTTGTGTACAGTTTTACTGCAAATATATGTTATTGATCTCATGTGATCCTCTGAGGAAGCCTAAAAAGGCAAAACATGTTGGGTCCTGGGAGATATCCTTGAACATATGTCAATATTAATTTTGTACTAAACAAAACAAATTGAGAAAATAGATTTTTTTTTTTGTCACTATATGTATTGTGTTTAGAATAGTTGGTCTCTCTTTAGAGTCAGGACCATTTAGAGTGTTTCACTAATAAATGTATACACAATATTTGCCCTTGAAAAGCCTGTCTGTGTGGTGGGACTGAATGTTTTACATCATTATCTATGCAGAGTTTTTATTATTTGGGGTATTTCCATTAATTTCCAACTTGATGTCTTATGTAAAGATTACCAGGGTCATATTAAGTATTACATTTAAGGATGACAGAAGTAAAGCCTTCTCCACCTGCTCATCCCACCTCATTATCATGGTAATCTACTATGGATCAGGTATATCCGTGTATATGACACCACCATCAGACTGCTATGACCTACTGGAACAGATCCTAACTGTTTTCTACACCACAGTGGTCCCCATGTTCAACCCCCTCATATACAGCCCAAGGAACACATAAAAAAATCATTATTTTCAGAAATTATTGCCATAATATTTACAAGACAATGGGGTTGGTTTGACTAATAAAATATAGACAGTTCACTTAGTGAAGTGAATTATCCCCTTGCAATGGATATATATCACTTAGCTTAGTCCCCCCAGGGATCTGTTTACCCCACATATGCCCCAACCCAGCCTTCCCTTTTATTGCCCCACCTTGGTTAAGCTTAATATTTTACCGATTTACTGCATGCTCAAAACTTTTATGTGGTTTTATGATGTTCTGATTGTCTCCCCATGTGTTATTTGTTTCTTTATTAGTAATTAAATTAAAGACAGAGAAAGATAGAGTTTTCGGCACAAATATAGAAAATATAATTTGTAGTACAAGTTTACATTCAAAATTATCAAAGAATTATATCCTTTTTGCCCATAAGTCATGGGATACATGTGATTATTTCATAGTTTATTTATTGTCAATATTTTGTATTTAATATTAACACTATCACATGTAAAATTATAAAACAACTTAACCAAAAAAAAAAAAAGTTTGAAGTTTCAAAACACATATATCAGGGGAAAATAATTTCAGTGGAGACGTTTTTCTTGATGGTAATTGCTGTTTCTCTTGGGGCTTCTCTTTCCTTCACATGAACTGCACAGAATAGAGATCAGAAGAGTATAAAACTCATCCTGTATTCAATTACTGCCTAAGAATGGCAGTAACCTTCAGATGGTCATGCTGCTCTAGAATTTGTGTATTTTTTCCTATATCCTCTCAGAAGAAAATGGTAAGTCTACTGGTTTCACAATTGGCTGTCCTTTCACACCAAGACACACTCACATATATATCAGTCAACATAGATCTACCATCACAGGGAATTAAAAAAAAAAGAAAAATTAATATTAAAGACTATAATGTGTCCAGGTACCTAAAAACATCTCCTAAATATTTGCAGCTGAACATCCAACCTAACATCAGGTAGCACAGAAAACATGCAATTTGCTTTCTTTTTCTAATTTTGATTTTGTAATCAAGTCTCCTTTTTTGCACATCTGAGGTCAACTCATTTACCTAGTGACCTGCTGTGCACTAAGGGCCACTCTTTTTATAGCATATGTTAGATTGGGGTCAGCTAACAGACATGCTTTAGCCATGAAGTGATGAAGTCATGGCCTTAGTAGCAAATATAAAACAGATTTTATTTTTTGGGGTCTTTCCAGTTATTTGCAACTTGATTTCATATGTAAAAATTATCAGGGTCATATTAAGTATTAAATCTAAAGGTGGCAGAAGTAAAGCCTTCTCCACCTGCTCATCCCACCTCATTATCATGGTAATCTACTATGGATCAGGTATATCTGTGTATATGACACCACCATCAGATCGCTATGACCTACTGGAACAGATCCTAACTGTTTTCTACACCACAGTGGTCCCCATGTTGAACCCCCTCATATACAGCCTAAGGAATAAAGACATAAATCATTATTTGCAGAAATTATTACAAGACAATGGGGTTGGTTTGACTAATAAAATATAGACAGTTCAGCTAGTGAAATAATGTATCCCCTTGCCATGGATATATATCACTTAGCTTAGTCCCACCCAGGGATCTGTTTACCTCACATATGCCCTATCCTAGCCTTCTCTTTTATTGCCCCACCTTGGTTAAGCTTAATATTTTACCTATTTACTGCATGCTTAAAACGTTTATGTGGTTTTATGATGTTCTGGTTATCTCCCATGTGTTATGTATTTTTTTATTGTTCAAAAATTAATAAAACCAATTGAAAACTCAAAAAGGTCTGAATGTGATTTTAAAAATGCTCTTTACGGGGCCACAGAGATCTATCAACAAGTGTTAATAAGGAAAAATGAATGAAATCAAAGAATTGTATTTCTAAGTAGAGGGATTGGACAATATGATTGCTGCTCTAAGAAAATACCTGGGCGGGGTCTACATCAGTGGTTGCCAACCAGTGGTTCGTGGACTATTGGTGGTCGGTGAGAAAATTTAGGTGGTCCACAGAAAAATGTGGACATTATTTGCAAATTTTTATGTTTATTCATAATAAAAAAAATATTTTTGTAATAAGTTCATATATTCTGAATGATAATTTTTGCCTTTATATTGCATTAAATTCACAAACTGTACTAGAGACAAAAATACAAGGGAGGCGCAGCGTGACGGCAATGTAGTCTTAAGTCATACTAGGCAACCGTTGCCAAGCCGCATCCTTCAGTATTATTTCCACCATTAAAACAGTCACCCCGCTCCGCAAAAAACAATTCTTATCCAACTGTTTTATTTTATTTGTTTATTTCTCAGATGCCCTCCTAGGTATGTATGACCTTATCTTTGTATTTCCTTTAACTGTGTTATTTAATGGCATCAGTTAGTCAAATAAACCCATAATAAGTGAGAAAAAGCAAACTAATGTTTGTATTTCTTTAATAATACCACAAGTAATGCAACTAATGATAATAGTAACAATAGTAATACTTCTTTTAATTGTGAGATGATCAATGAATCAGAACCTCCACAGTCCTTGTCAGCACCATTAGGAAGATCATTAGTTAACAAATGTTATTATCGTCTTAAAAAAATTCATATTAATGGTCTGCAGGATTTAAAATGATGAATTTAGTGGTCTGTGTGGTCTGAAAGGTTGGTTCTCGCTGGTCTATATAGTGTTCTACATGTCATATTTATTTTTATCTGAAAAATGTAGGTATGGGTTCCCAAGCACAATGCTAAAACAAGAAGCATACCATAGTGTGAGACTAAATCATTTCCCAGCAGTTAGCCACATATGATGTTTAAGTAAACTCAACTAGTCACCTGCTAGTGGAGACCCGTGAATAGATCTGGCCCAGGATTAAAAACAATTTCTAACAAATAGCAAATAACAGGCTCAATGACTGCCAGGTACCCGGGTCCTGAGGCT
>NC_092864.1:8544345-8563068 GCF_032062135.1 Pyxicephalus adspersus
TGTATTTTTGTACAGAAATAAAGAATTTTTTATAATTATTTTGATAGATTGCAAGTGGTATCAGAATTAAATATCTGTATTTTTTTTTACAGAAATACAGAAATTTTTATATTTATTTTAATAGATTGCAAGTGGTATCGAATTAAATATCTGTATTTTTTTACAGAAATACAGACATTTTTCTGTTCATTTTGATAGATTCCAAGTGGTTTCAGAATTAAATATCTGTATTTTTTTACAGAAATTCAAAAATATTTATATTTATTTTGATAGATTGCAAGTGGTACCAAAATTAAATATCTGTATTTTTTTTTACAGAAAAAGACATTTTTATATTTATTTTGATAGATTGCAAGAGGTATCAGAATTAAATATCTGTATTTTTTTACAGAAATTCAAAAATATTTATATTTATTTTGATAGATTGCAAGTGGTACCAAAATTAAATATTTGTATTTTTTTACAGAAATAAAGAAATTTTTATATTTATTTTGATAGATTGCAAGAGGTATCAAAATTAAATATCGTATTTCTTTACAGAAATACAGAAATTTTTCTGTTCACTTTGATAGATTGCAAGTGGTTTTAGAATTATATATCTGTATTTTTTACAGAAATTCAAAACTATTTATATTTATTTTGATAGATTGCAAGTGGTATCAGAATTAAATATCTGTATTTCTTTACAAAAATACAGAATTTTTTTCTGTTCATTTAATAGATTGCAAGTGGTATCAGAATTAAATATCTGTTTTTTTTTTTTTACAGAAATACAGAAATTTTTATATTTAATTTGAGAGATTGCAAGTGGTATCAGAATTAAATATCTCTATTTCTTTACAGAAATACAGAAATTTTTCTGTTCATTTTGATAGATTGCAAGAGGTATCAAAATAATTTATCTGTTTTTTTTTTACAGAAATACAGAAATTTTACTGATAATTTTGATAGATTGCAAGTGGTATCAGAAATACAGAAATTTTTCTGTTCATTTTGATAGATTGCAAGTGGTATCAGAATTAATTATCTGTATTTTTTACAGAAATACAGAAATTTTTATAATTATTTTGATAGATTGCAAGTGGTATCAGAATTATATATCTGTATTTTTTTTACAGAAATACAGAAGTTTTTATATTTATTTTGATAGATTGCAAGTGGTATCAGAAATTATCGAATTCAGCAAAATTCGGGTCGGGTCCACTCGAATTCGAACGGTCATATTCGGGTCGAACATTAGGATGACCCGAATTCAAACAACAACACTACTGTTTACTACCACCCATAACCACCAATGCACTAGGAAACTGACTCCTATTTGTCACCATACCAAACAACAACTGTGGATAATTAATGAACCTGAATATCAATATATCAATAGGACACTAAGAAAAGGAGAGATAAATATTTGCTCCACTTTATACACCCTGCAACCTGACACAGATTGGCTGATGAATAATATACAGACACATGATATAGTATGAAAAGAAAAAATTGAACACACATATTTCACTTAGCACTGTTCTATTTAATTATACTTAAATATAGACTCCCTCATACATTACAGTCAGACCCTATGATACGATTTGTGAACCTTAGGGATGTACCTAACTCACCTTCCCTTGTCTGTTGTGTACAGTTTTACTGCAAATATATGTTATTGATCTCATGTGATCCCCTGAGGAAGCCTAAAAAGGCGAAACGTGTTGGGTACTGTGAGATATCCTTGAACATATGTCAATATTAATTTCGTACCAAACAAAACAAATTGAGAATAATATTTTATTGTCACTATATGTATTGTGTTTAGAATAGTTGGTCTCTGTTTAGAGTCAGGACCATTTAGAGTGTTTCACTAATAAATATATACACAATATTTGCCCTGGAAAAGCCTGTCTGTTTCTGTCCCTATATTTACCTATGCAAAATCCATGCTGGGCATAATTTTATAGAGCCACATAATTAGAACCTTCCTAAATATCCTTTTGAGCCGTACAGACAATAGCTACTATACTGAGTAACACCCTTCTCACCAAAGAGTCTCTGACTTCAATAGTCTCTGCCCTATGTTTCTTTGGGTTTGTTCCCTATGGGTCACCCCCTCAAAATTTTAGAGCTCATTTCAAGCCTTTTTTGTCATCATTATAGCCCTCTCCATACATTTATCAACAACATAATCAAAATATTGTCCTTTGATGAGTCTTTCTGGTATAAATCTTAAAGTATCATCAACACAGAGTGGCCTCATCAAAATCCCTGCTGTATGTACTGTTCTTATAGGTAAGACATTCAGGAATTTTAATCCCCCCTACAAGATGCCAATCTCATTGTGTCCTAGGGGGTACTTTTAAAGATATGCACAGATCAAACTGACAATTAAGGAGACCCTCAGATAAGCTGGTTACAGGGCGAGTTAGTGTGTCTAGGCCTTTGGCAGAAACTCTTGTTTACCTTGGCACCACCTGCATAATAGTCCACTGAAGCTTATAAACTCTACTTTAACTGTATACTCAACAAGGCCTGTTGTGTGATTGCATATAGACACAGATATAGAAATAGATACATGTAATTTTTTATAGCTATATGTAAAATGCACAACCTTCAGTCTTAATAAATTAAAACAAAATCATACATATTATTTAGCCAAAGCTAAAAAACTAACCACTTACATACTTGAATATAAACCTATCCCAATGAAAACCCAATTCAGGTAACCTGTTTTGACTGTGTGTCACTGCTTTCAAAACAGTAATCAACAGAAATGAAAAGAAGTAATGTGAATAAATATATCTATTGTGTGTTATTTTCAAAATATATTAAAACCTACCCCTACTAACTCAGCATTTCTATAGCATTTCTATACTTTTCTAAATATACAGTATGTAAAAATTATTAAGTCCATAGACATGATTTATCTGGGTTGAGATCTATAGGAATATTTTTCCCAACTTTTATTGTTCCAAAACTTCTCTACATCCTATTCCCTGGGAATAACACCAATTGACCTATCACTACCCCTGAGGAAGCCCACTATGGGGAAACGCGTATGGTACTACGGTTGATATGAATGGGTTCATATCTACTTAACCATTCTTTGATGATGTATATTTGTTCAATATTAGCTGAAACCTGTATAGTGAACCCATTCATATCAACCGTAGTACCTACGCGTTTCGCCATAGTGGGCTTCCTCAGGGGTAGTAACAGGTCAATAAAAAGTTCTCTATGTATACATACGGGGTTCAGGTGATTTCAAAATATGGCTTAATCTTGAAGGAAAAGTGAAATAAACCTCAGAATAGAGATGATCCGTTGAAAAGTTCAGAGGAAATAGGGTAGTGTAGTAGAATCCCCTATATAAGTATAGTCTCTACAATTTAAGAAGAATTTCTGAAAATGAAGTAGACTCTATTTTTAATATGATGCTGAATGGTAGCACTTAAACAAGCAAACAATCCTTTCCCACCACTAGGAGGAGATTTCTCTATAGAATCCAGTACCTACACTGTGGAACCATATATGGCAAACCTATTTTGCTGACTGCGTCTGCTAGGGATCATTTACCTTCTTTTCCCTGGAAACTGAGACTTGTTTGACCTGTGCTACCGTTCAGCATCATATTAAAAATAGAGTCTACTTCATTTCAGAAATTCTTCTTATTTAAAACCTGCTATGGATCAGATGTTACGTAAAACCTTGAAATTGAAAGATGGTGTACCTTCATTTTCACATGTTTAATTATAAATTTGTTTATGGTAAAAATAGAAAAATAGGATTCTGCCAAGCAAGTATATATTAAACATGTTGAATTAACATATTGCATGCACCTACTAAACTTTAACTTGTGCAACCACAAAACATTAATTCTATCATTTTTCTTTAACAAAAAGTACAATGGAATCTCCCATAGTGGGAAGACAGAAAGTAAAAAAAATTGACTATGTGATGTTCCAAACTATCCACCATATAAAACAAATGGCTATGGATACATGTGACCATTTCATAGTTTATTTATTGTCAATATTTTTGTATTTAATATTAACAATATCACATGTAAAATTTAAAACAACTTAACTAAGAAAAAAAAGTTTGAAGTTTCAAAACACATATATCAGGGGAAAATAATTTCAGTGGAGACGTTTTTCTTGATGGTAATTGCTGTTTCTCTTGGGCCTTCTCTTTCCTTCACATGAACTGCACAGAATAGAGTTTAGAAAAGTATAAAACTCATCCTGTATTCAATTACTGCCTAAGAAGAGCGAGAGTCATGCTGCTCTAGAATTTGTGTATTTTTTCCTATATCCTCCCAGAATCCAAAAGAAAATGGTAAGTCAACTGGCTGTCCTTTCACACCAAGACACACTCACATATCTATCAGTCAACATAGATCTACCATCACAGGGAAAAAAAAAAAAAGAAAAACTAATATTAAAAACTATAATGTGTCCAGGTACCTAAAAACATCTCCTATATATTTGCAGCTGAACATCCAACATAACATCATGCACCACAGAAAATATGCAATTTCCTTTCTTTTTCTAATTTTTAATTTTGTAATCAAGTCTCCCTTTTTTGCACATCTGAGGTCAACTCATTTACCTAGTGACCTGCTGTGCACTAAGGGCCACTCTTTTTATAGCATATGTTAGATTGGGGTCAGCTAACAGACAGGCTTTAGCCATGAAGTCAAGAAGTCATGGCCTTAGTAGCGAATATAAAACTGATTTAGAATGATAATTATATACATTTTTATTGTTTGCATATTTGTACTAGCAGATATCTTGCATTATCTACTCTTAAAACAATGTTCATCAGCCAGGGTTCCTTTCTCAGTTGCTGGGGGTTTTTTGAGCAATAATCAATTTCTGCCTCTCAGGTCAGATTAAGTGACACCAATGAACTTTTTGGCTATCTGTAAGGGTGACATTCTTCCCAATGGCCAGCAATATAAGAAGCATTCTTCCCACTCACCTCTATGCCAATAGTCTATGAAATGTGGATATAATTATTATAGCAGGGGTTTCCCTAAAGAACCCATGTTAAAAAAAAGTTGAGCAACACAGGGCCTGATATATTAATGTGAAGAAAATGAAGAGATTATCTGATGTCTGATGTACCCAATAATAAAAAATAATAACAAAAAAACTTTGCCAAAAATGCTGAATTGTGCTGCCATTGTTTCCTTACAGTATATTACAAAATGATGACCTGGATATGTACCACTCAGCCTATTGTAGGTAAGCATGGACAAGCCAGGAGCATATTTCAGTTTTGTATTTGCAGTCACAGTAGTTGTAAGACTATAAACATTACAATGATACATACTGAAATCTATTTTTCAAAGAAGTAGCATATATATTAGAATATAAAGGATATATCTCCCAAAATAAACTTGTGTTTTTGACACTTTGGAGTTGTGATGCTGAATCTACACATTTTAGTTTATTTTTTTTTGTGTTTGTTTTTACATATTATTTATTGTATTTATAATACTATGTAAGGCAATTTTTTATTGAGAATATAGATATGATAAGATTATTACTTCAAAAATAAAATTCCTCCTGTAAGTTCCAAGGCAGTAGCACAGACAATTGCTACAATCCTAATGCAAGAGTCTCAGGCTTCAATAGTTTTGGCCCTGAATCCCTTTGGGTTCCTCCTCTATGGGTTACCTCCTCCACACTTTAAAGCTCTTTTCAACCCCTCTTACAATCAGGTCCAAATCTGCATATTACAGACAATAGCTACTATACTGAGTAGCACCCTTCTCACCAAAGAGTCTCTGACTTCAATAGTCTCTGCCCTAATTTTCTTTGGGTTTGTTCTCTATGGGTCACCTCCTCAAAATTTTATAGCTCATTTCAAGCCCTGTTTTTAATCATCACTCCCCATACATTTATCAAGAACATAATCAAAATATGCTCCTTTGATAAATCTTTCTGGTATAAATCTTAAAGTATCATCAACACAGAGTGGCCTCACCAAAAACCCTGCTGCATGTTGATGTAATCATGCACTGTTATTTTAAGAATGAGATGCAAGAATCTTAATCCCCCCTACAAGATGCCAATCTTATTGTGTCCTATGTGGTACTCTTAAAGATATGCACAGACCAAACTGACAATTAAGGAGACCCTCAGATAAGCTGGTTACAGGGCGAGTTAGTGTGTCTAGGCCTTTGGCAGAAAGTCTTGTTTACCTTGGCACCACCTGCATAATAGTCCACTGACGTTAACAAACTACTTTAACTGTATACTCAACAAGGCCTTTTGTGTATAGACACAGATATAGAAATAGATACATGTATCTAGTGTTGGTGTTCGAATTCGGGCTTTCCCTATATGTGACCCCAAAATGGCTGTTAGAATTTGGGTAGACCCGACCCAAAAAAAACAAGATTCGACGGGAAAAATTTGGATAAAAAAATGTAAAAAAATAAAAAATAATGTTAAATTAATTTATTAAGAGTTTGTGTTTATTTAACTATTTTTTTTATTACAGGTTATCCTACACATGACATGATATCTCTTATAGCAGAGTCTGCAATCATTGAGAAGAGTGTCCAATCCCCCTTCTGCAGTTCAGTTCCCACAGTCACTTGACCATGGGAACTTTGCAGTCACAGCTGTGACTGCAGGTCATCCCTGGACACTAGAGATTGAATGGGGAAAAGTTTCCCCATTCATCACATCTAGTGCCCTGTGTTCTTGGATAGAGAAACTCTATCCAAGAACACATACTACTAGTACAGTGCAGCAACAGCAATCAGGATCACTGCTGCAGCCCTGTAGTATGTGTTCCTGGATAGAGAAACTCTATCCAAGAACACATACAACTAGTAAAGGGCTGTAAGAGCAATCTCATTGCTCTTGCAGCCCTTAATAGTCCCAAAAAACAACCTGAATTATCCCACCATTGACTCCAATAGTTTTTTTTGAATTCGGCATTCATTTAACCGAACAATATCTCACTATTCGATCGAATACCTGTCGAATCGAATAGTGAGATATTCGACCAACACTACATGTATCTTTATATAGCCATATGTAAACTGCACAACCTTTAGTTTTAATAAAATTAAACAAAAACATACATATTATTTGGTCAAAGATGAAAGACTAACAACTTACATACTTGAATATAAACCTATCCCAATCAAAACCCAGATACTTATTTTAATCCAATATAGGTAACCTGTTTTGACTGTGTCACTGCTTTCAAAACAGTAATCAACAGAAATGCAAAAAAAAATATTATGAATAAATACATCTATTGTGTGTTATTTTCAAAATATATTAAAACCTACCCTTACCAACTCTAGCATTTCTATACTTCCCTAAATATACAGTATGTAACAAATATTTAGTCCATAGTCCTGATTTACATGGGTTAAGATCTACAGGATTATTTGTCCCAGAGTTAAGCATTTGTTTCATTTTGTAATTCTGCTCCTATAATGCATTTTCGTTTCTAAATATCTCATGGAGAGCAATACATCTATGCTAGAATTCCATATTTTACCATTTTTTGTGAATGCCGGCAATAATCTGTTTATATTCAGCACTGTATTCTTTTTTTTAATCTATTTGATTGGATTTCTGGCAAATCTCATTATCATTACAGTGATATGTTTGGATTTTCATTTGCACACCCCAATGTATTTATTTCTCTGCAACTTGTCTATTACCGATTTATGTTACACAACTATTATTGTTCCGAAACTCCTCTACATTTTATTCTCTGGGAATAACACCATATCCTCCACACAATGCTTTATCCAGATGTATTTTTTCCTTCTAGCAGACATTACTGAGGTCACAATTATATTTACTATGGCATATGATCGCTATGTTGCTATTTGTTACCCTTTAGATTATCATCGTATACTGAACAAGAAAATCTGCACATTATTCATAATGATTACCTGGATCTGTGGTTGTTTAAGTTCATCTTTATTTACAATTTCTATCTTAAAAATGGTGTTCTGCTCTTCTTTATCCATTCACCAGTTCTTCTGTGATGCCAAAGCTCTGCTCAACATTTCCTGTGGTGGGACTGAAATGTTTTACATCATTTTGTATGCAGAGTGTTTATTTTTTGGGGTCTTCCCCAATGTATTTATTTCTCTGTAACTTGTCCATTACCGATCTATGTTATACAATGATTATTGTTCCAAAACTTCCCTACATCTTACTATCTGGGAATAACACCATGTCCCCTATGCAATGCTATATCCAGATTTATTTTGTCTTTTTAGTAGACATTACAGAGATCACAGTTATATTTATAACGGTGTATGATCGATATGTTGCAATTTATCACCCTTTAGAATATCACGGTATACTTAACAAGAACGTGTATTTTTTGTTGAGTTAGATCTTACACTTGTTTTTACTAATTTTTTGGTGGTGAAACCAGAAATGACCCCAGTTTTTTGCTTTCACATCCAGTTTTTATGATACAGGGAACCCTCCATTTTTGTCAAAAAACATTTACATTTTACATACAATGAAAACATAATGAAATAATAACTTGAATGTACCATTTATTTAAATTTCTTTTGTTCATACAAAGGATTTATTGTTACTCTATGACATTTTTTTTACAGTGAAACATTTGAAAATTATTCGGGTATAGCTTTTCCTGGAGTGTTGATTGTTAGGACAATCCCGCCGAATGCTCCAACAATAGTCAGCTCTCATATGTACATTCCATCTACCCTGATACCGTCCTACCATGACCTTCAAATCTTGGTGAAATCGATCACCTTGCTCATCACTGACTGCACCAATGTTTTTCGTGAAGATAGAAAGATGGCTATGAAGAAAATGTACCTTGATGCTCATATTGCAACCAAGCATTTTGTAGCGCTTCAAAAGTTTCTGGACAATTTCTGTGTAATTATTTGCTTGTGTGTTTACAAGAAAGTCTTTGACAATGACTTTGAATGATAACCAATAATTCCTTTCAACTTCTGACATTGTCCTGATGAAATGTTCACCTTTGATGAGCAATGAGCAATGGCATCAGTTTCATTGAATTGGCTCTGATTCTGGTGATACAGGAATTGGAATAGACGATTTTACCAACAATAAATGTTAACACAGCATATCATTAGCAATCGTTATTTACACCGATGTTTTACATTTTATATATTAAATGTGGCAATTTTTTTCATGAAGTTTTCACTTGCCTTTTTTTATTCATACATTTTCTTTTTTTTACAGAAATATCTGTATCTTCAAGAAGAAGTTGTTTAAATGACCCTAATGTATTTTGCTACATTTGTGGTGAATATTCTCAGCAAAAACAGAGAGGAATCATCACAGAATATGCGAAACAAGCATATCTTGCATATTTTGGTATTAAACTGAGGGACCAAAATAAGTATTGGGTTCCCCATATGGAATTCAAAACTTGTGTAGAATGTCTACGTCAGTGCAAAAATGGAAAATTGAAAAGTTTGAAATTTGATGTACCTATGGTATGGCGAGAGCAATCATCATCATGATTGTTAATTTTGTGCTGTGAATGTAAAAGGTTTCAATCGTTACAAGAAAAAAGTGGGAGTACCCTGATTTGCAATCAGCAAGACGACCTGTGCTGCATGGTGCTGACTTTCTCATACGAGTGTTCAGTACACTCCCTGATATTCCTGTATCCCACATGGTGGATATACAGGGTTTGGAGAGTAATCCAGGAGTTAGCAGTGGAAGTGAATATGAAGGAAATGTTTCATCAAACTAGCAATTCCCCCAAGAAGAGCTCAATGATTTAATATGTGACCTAAGTCTGTCATACCAAGCATGTGAACTTTTAGCATCCAGGCAAGAACTGTCTGAGACCGGAAGCTAAAATAATGGTTTATAGGCCAAGAGAGGTGACGCTTCTACCATATTTCAGTGAAGATGGAGACTTTGGGTTTGATTCATCAAGCAAAATCAGAAGTTTGCTCGCGCACGTGTATCTGCGACCCGGAATTGGACCCCTCAAACCTATTTATTAACAAATTTTCAGCTGTCCAGAATACGCTGGAGTTTTTTCTCGCAAGTTATCAACTGAAATGATCGTGCGCTTTGAGGCGTGCATCTCTGGCAGCTTGACACTATCATTCTTTCAAATTACACATATTTTCCACCTAGCCCTAAATAAAAATGTATGATGTGTTCAAATGTTTCAAAGATTTATATATTAGCTAAGAAATAAGCCCCAATGATGCTTGAGACCTCATCAGGGTTTCCCCTGTTCATTCATTCAGCACTACAGGTAAATGGGAACAAGTCTCCCCATTCAATTCTAGTGCTCTGTGATTGGCTGAGCAGACGGAAACCCTTTGCTCAGCCAATCACAGAGCACTAGAGGTGAATGAGGAGCATTGTCCTCAATTACCCCCTAGTGCCTGGGGATCCCACACTGTCAGTAGTCCCATGGCTGTGCTCATGACATGAATGCAGCCGTGAGAATGATCTCTTTATTGTGGGATAACCTGTAAAACAAAACAGTTTAAAAAATACACTAAACATGCACATTTAATAAATTACTTTACCATTAAAGCCTCCTCTTCTACTTTGTTTTAATTTATTTTTTATTAGTTAGCTGTTCAATAGTGTACAAATTGGCACTCGGCTGCCTCGCCCCGGGGCGGGACACAGTTAGTTTTAATTCCCTGCGGCCAATCGGCCGCAGGGGATTCAGTTAGTCTCCTATCAGACAGCGCCAGGTGGCGCAAGGTCATTGGTCACTCTGGCCATTTAAGGAGAGCCTGTCCTGTACACCATTGCCCGCTATAAGCCTCTGTGAACTCAGTGTGCTTGGGTGTATCATTGTGTTGGTTAAGTTTACCTGCTTTTGTCATCTCCTTAGTGACCTGGTCTGAAGTTGACTCTGCTTGAACTCTGCCTGCCCTGACCTCGGATTGTTACTGACCATTCTGCCTGCTGCCACCCCTGACCTCGGATTGTTCTTGACCTGTCTTTGCCTTACCCATTTGTACTTTGCTTATTTGGACTTAACCCTTACTGTGCTTTATGACACTGAATAAAGCCTGATTGAAGGATATCTGGAGTTGGTTGTGGTTTGTGTGCCCAGGCGCATTACAGCACTTTTGCCTCATATATGATCTATGTATGTAGCATATCTTTCTAAAAGTTAGTTTTATCTTTTCTATTTCACTAAATTAATATACTATTGGTGTTATTCTCTAATAATTCTACTATTTAAACAAAATTGGATGAAATAAATGATTTTTGTAAAGTTGAACATTGCAGTGTATTGAACCCTTACATTTATGTTTGTAAACTTAGATCACCTGAACCCCTTAGCTATACATAGAGAACGTTTTATTGACCTATCACTACTCCTGAGGAAGCCCACTATGGCGAAACGCGTAGGGTACTACGGTTGCTATGAATGGGTTCATACCTACTTACCCAATGTTCGGTGATGTATATTTGTTTAATATTAGCTGAAACCTGTATAGTGCCACAGCAGGCCTGGACAAAACTTTTTATGTATCGCAAGAAACTATTGTGATAAAGAGAAAAGGTTGTAATTGTTTTTTGTAACTTTGTGTGAAAATTGATTAAATCCTGTATAGATCAAAAGAGAATATTATGACTTATGGGTAAAAGGATATAATTCTTTGATAATTTTGTATGTAAACTTGTACTACAAATTATATTTTCTATATGTGTGCTGAAAACTCTTTCTTTGTCTTTTATTTAAATTACCTGTTCCAAACTTTATTATATTCAGGATATCTACTAGACCCTTGTTCGAACATATTTTTGTAAGTTACAGGTCTACAATTTAAAAAAAAAATTGATGAAAAAAAAGTGTACCCCTTTTGGTACGGAAATTCAGGCATCAGTGAAACGCCCTGGAGGTTAAAATCCAGTTCAGTTTACAAATACAAAAATATTTGTTTGCAATACTAAAGGTAAAGGTATTGTATAGAGCAGCCACATGCTGAGTAAAAAAAACATTTCTTAGTCAGCTTGATGCAGCATGATAAGCATTCGTATTTGCGATCCAAAATTGGAAGCTTTCGATCAATTTATTAACTAAATTTCAGACACAAGCGTATTCACGTGGAGGTTATCAACCGAAATGATCTCGCTGCTAGAACCGCGCATCCCCGGCTGTTTGACACTGGTGAGCTTGCATTAAAAGTCACTGTTCCCCTAAAAAATAAATTTTTTTAATGTCACACATCTTTCACTTAGACCTAAATAAAAATGTTGGCCTGTTCAAATGTTTTAAACATTTATATTAGCTGCGAAATAGGCATATTTTTACATGACCTAATGTTTTCAGGTTTAGAAAGAGTTAACTTATTTCAGCTCTTTACACAGGCACCTACCTAAACGCATCCGATGCTAGACCCGGTGATCCGCCTGGAAAGAAATTCCAGCGGGCTCTGGTGGGCAAAACCTCGCTTTTGCCAGCGAACTAGATTTTTTCCACCTATGTCCAAAGCACACACATAAGTTCTTGCTGCTTCTGTATATATATGTATATATACATGTATGTATGTGTGTGTGTGTGTATATATATATATATATAGAGAGAGAGAGAGAGAGAGAGAGAGTACAAATCTAAAGGATCAAAAGGATCAAATCAATAAATTATTATGGGATGTCAAACTGTCAAAAAACCAAACAGCCACATTTTAGGTACTGTGCACGCCCAATTTCATGTTAATTTTCAATACCTGTGCGCATAATGATGAGCATATATAAGGGTGTAGTCTAACTTTCTTTTTTCCTTTGTCTTTTTTTTTAGTCTTTTTTTGAAGGAGGGGCTGTTGTTTTGTTTGTTAGCCTAATGTATGTTGCTACATTTGATACCTTGCTTACCATTTAGCACAATATCTGCTTTTGTTTTTTGTTCTTTGAAGGTTTTCATGTCCATTTTGCTATTAAGAAGTCAATGTCAATGTTAATGCTATGTTATTGTGTTTTTGGCCATATTGTTTAATTAGAATAGTATGTCTATATTACCACCTTGAAATGTTTGTCCTGCGTAAATATTTTCTGATCAAGTTTTCTACCCTTGTTAGGTCAAAATAGCAAATTGATTTGGGAAATATTTTTGGAATGCAATATTTTTGGGGCCACTTTGGAAATATATATGCTTTATATGCAAGTGTGTGTTTACATGTGTATTTTTTGGGTTGATTTTGTCATGTAAATTTAGTGTTATCTGTGTGTTCTCTATATTTTAATTGTGATCTTTTAGCAAATAGGTTTATTTTGAAGAAGGTTTTTGTCCAAATTTTGTATATTTTTTGTGGGGTTTGTTTTTGTTATCTCCTTTACTATGTCCCAGGACTTCCAATGCAAAAATTCTATTATATTTGTTTTTAAGAAGTTCCCTTCTATGATTATTTTGACTGGCTAAAAACAGCACAATTGTCTTATAAAAACTCGATGTGCGTATCAACTGTTCTATTAGTGGCAAACATTCCCAGAGAAGGATCCTTATTCCGGTAAGTTTTTCATTTTAGGTGTATATTTGTTTCATGTGCACTCATGTATGTACATACATGCATATATATCTGTATGTATGCATTTATGTGTGTACATAATAAATTATAGGAAGAAATAGTCATAAATAGGCAATGAGGATTTTTTAGGCCATATTGCTTCATGATTCAAATTGAAAAGATTGCCTATTTCTTCCTATGATTTCTGATGTCATGGGCTTGGCTCCAAGCAACATTCATGGATGATATTGCTTCTGGTTAAAGAAGGAAACCCCCTTTATGTGCTTCCACTACCAAGCTGAGATAAGTCAATATATAGTTGGACAAGATCTAACATACAATTCAAACTGAATAAACACCCTGAAAGGCTTGAAAAGCAGGAACATATGTTTGTCTCAAAGTGTACAAACCAGCATGTTAGTCCATAATTCAAAAAAGAAACATAACAAAAAAATACAAAAATTATATTAATCTGAAATAATAATATACACATACCTATGCGCAACATAGAACAGCGGTTACATGCAGGTATTATTGCGCATACAGCAGGCGTACATGCAAATGTGTGGCGTGGGCACGTTTTTCAGTAGGTAGGAGTAAACCAGGAAGTTTCATATCTACTAAAATGGCAGCTACACGTGTGAGGACATGGGGCAAGGAACTCTGGGAAGGTGGGATGACCCATAATGCCATGCATGCAGCTAATCAGCAGCCAGCCAGCCCTGTGATGTCATAACTCTATAAATAGCCTCAGCCATCTTAGATTAAGACATTTTACAGCGTTCTGAGCGCAGGAAGAGATGTGTGCAGGCCCTAGGGAGACCTAATTGTGAGACCTAATTGTGAGAAAAAAACTCAAAAAAGGAATCATAAGTGCAGGGAAAGGATAGGGATGAATCATTTCACAGCATCTTAGTGTAGGGAGAGACGTCAGAAGGCTCTAGGGACAGTGCTAGAAAAGTGATTTACAAGTGCAGGGAAAGAATATTTGGGGATCCATTATAATTTGGGGAGCCAAAATTTGGGGAGCCATTATACAGCTCTGTCATTCCACCAATTTATATATCCAGAAAAATATATACACAGTTCACTGTTGCAGTTATTTGTGGTGAAAGCGTTTAGTTACGTATTTGAGTACAAAAAGAAAAATATATTTGCAGTTCACTGTTGCAAATATTTGTGGTAAAAGCGTTATTGGCCTATTTCTGTACAAAAAGAAAAATATATTTGTCACTTTTAGGTGTGTTTTATTTTGCTTTTAATTTATTTAGTTCAAGTAAAAGTATGTCAGACAGAGAAGTGGCAGGCCATGCACAGAAGAGTGGCAGAGGTCGCAGCAGAGTAAGGAGGCGTGTCAGCAGGAGTCGCAGCGAGAGGCCTGAGCTCCCGTTGTCATCTAGCAGTCGTGTCTTGACCAGCAACCCAGCGATTCTTGATTAGTTAACTCGGTCATCCACTTTATCCCAAGTGACATCAGACACCCCCAGCTAACAGTCGTTGGGTTCGTCAGACACAACCCTTAGTTGGCCTGGCATGGCCTGGCAGCAGGCCCTGTACCCTCACCTGTCCTCAACCTGCCTCTGTCCTTTGCTGTTCCCTCAGCCACAGAACTATTGTATGCTGTGTGCTCACCATGCTGTGGGCTAATCCCCCGGAGGAGGTTACCATGGCCATATGAAGAATATGTGGGCAGAAGATAAAGCGTGGCCAGGGTGCCAATGTTGACACCACCTCCCTGCGTCAACATATGCAGCATCACCATAAAGTGGCCTGGGAGAACCGTGGCTCCGATGTGGTGGTCCAGCCCGCCGCAGCAACCTCTACATAACCCAGTGGCACGCACTGACTTTCAGGTAGTCAAGGCTCCACCACCTCAGCTGAAGGGAGCTATATGTAATTTCCAGATGGTCCTGATGGTCCTGCTCCTCCTCCTCCTACTTCCCGTCAGTCATTCCGTCAGCAATCGATCACTAAAGCGATTGCCAAGAGACAACAGTATGCATGCACTCATCCAATGGCGCAGAAGCTGAATGTGCTCCTGTCCAAGTTGCTGGTGCTGCATTTCCTCCCTTTCCAAGTGGTGGACTCTGCACCTTTCAGAGAATGATGACTTGTGCCGAGCCGAAGTGGAGAGTCCCAAGCCGTAATTTCTTTGCCAAAAAGGCAGTACCAGCCCTGCTTAAATATGTAGAACAGAAGGTGGACCAGTCCTTGAGCCTGTCGTTGTCTGCCAAAGTGCACGGCAACACCGACGTGTGGAGCTGTAACTACGGTCAGAGACAATACATGTCCTTTACCGCCAACTGGGTGAATGTGATTCCTGCACAGCTATATCAGCAACTTGGCCAGGTGACACCGCTTCCGCTTCTACGTTCTCACGCCCCTGGTCCTGCGACAAAGTCTGCCTCTGCCTCCTCATCCCCCACTGTGTCCTCAGCCTCCACTGCAGACAAGTCAAAGGAGGAGGTAGAAGTGGAGGTCGAGGAGGAGAATGCATGGCGATGTGCTCTGGGCAGAGCTAGGTATGCAGACTTTCCTGCAGCTGCATCTTCCCCTGCTGCCACCAAAGTTACCCAGTGAGCTGTGTATAAAATATATCTTCCCAGTCTGTGCTTGCTCAACCAACTGTCGGTTGTCAGGTGCACCTTGCCAGAAGCTGAGTGCTTCAGGGCCATGGACACATTGCTCTGCATGTGTTCCTGTAAAATACTGCCGCTTGGGCATTATGTACTTTGGGTTCAGAGGAATTCGTAACAAAACGCATTGGAGTCCACCAGCCAGTAAGGAAGGAGCTCAAACGCAATCAGCTGTGCAATTGCTGCATTGATTAGCTTTGTTTTGGGGTCATTTGGGCCATATTTCCTCTGGCGCTCCAGCTTCTGGGGGATAGAAGGTTGGATGCTGCTAATGCTAACCACAGAAAGATTGGACGATGGGGTTAAAGGTGCGAGGGATGGCAATGATGCCTGGTCTTGATTGCTAGCAATGCAACAAACACCAGCCAATCTGCATTGGAGCTCCTCCTCACCGCTGGTGGAGCCTTAAAACTGTAATGCTTGGCTACATCTCCAACTCAAATTGCTGGCAGCGGCACAGGGACCTTTGATGGCAGAAGGAGGAAAGGGAGCAGAGGAAGATCTAATAGCTTGAGCTTGCTTCTTGAGTGGAGGTTGACGCACAGATCTCCGTTCTTTGCCGCCAGGTGTTCCCGCCAGGTTACCGGGTGGTGGCTTTTTAAATGTGTGCTCATGCAACTTGTTTCAAGTTTGTTTGGGTTTCTGCCTCATTTCAACTGCTGAGCACACAGTTTGAAGATGACCATAGTGTTGTCATCACTATGAACAATAAAAAATGCCCACACAGGCGAACATTGAACTGGGCCGAAAGGTGCTCTGGAGCTGGTGCTCTTGGTTGCGGTCCGCGATTGTTGAGGCACACCTGTGGTGACAGCTACCAAAGATGGACGACTATAAGTTGCCTGACTAGTATGTGAAGACTGCAAAGTGTTGGCAGCTTTTACCCTCTTCCTCCCTTTCCCCCTTTGAGGGCGCTCCGCAACCTCCTCTTCCTCCTCCTCCTGCCTATGATGATCTCCTTGTTCGCTCCATGTCGGATCAAGGACCTCATCATCATTAAAAGAGACAGTTTCCCTGTATGTGCCGACAGGAAGCAGGGGCCTTTTGGAGCCAGTTTGAAATGGGTCGTCTGGCTAAGTGTTGGGGTGAAAAGTAAAAGGAGGGAAAGCCTGTGAACTGACTCTCTTTGTCAGATGACTCAAACAACTGTGCGCCTTCAATGAATGCTTTCAGCTCTGCCCCTCCAACCCCTCGGTGGGACTCCTCTACGTACTCATGAACATTCTTCTCTAGACAAGACTTTCCAGCCGAGGAGGAAGAAGTAGGAGGACGAGGTGTATCAGGGACTATAGTTTGGGACCCCTGTGAGGCCTGTGTCTTGGACTAGGAGGAAGAGGGGGTTCAATCAATTGACCCAGGCTGGGTCATGTACTCTACTACCTCTTGTTCAAATTGCTGTAATAATTGGCACACACCACCACCAGCAGCGCTAAAAAGTTTAAGGTCTGGCTGGCTTCTTGTTCTCGGTTCTGGAGTTAAAAACCAACCCATACTGCTTTCCTTGCCACCCCTGGCAAAGCTGCCCCTTCCTCTTTGGCTGGACTTAGTTAAAATGTTAATATGCTTCACAAAGTGTAAATTATTACAGTAAGCAGGGGGGATTTACACCAAAAATGCAAGTGCGCTGTGTGTGTTGTAAGCGGCACTTTCCTTGAGCGGTGAAGCTTCTAATATGCAGCACAGTATACAAATGTGACATCTGTCTCTGCGTCTGTCTGACCGTCTCTCTGACTGTGTGATGGTGTGCACGCCCTCTGGGTACCCTGGCTCTGGCTGCGTGTCTGTAACACACTGACTATCTATCTATCTGACTATCTATCAGTGAAACACTCTACCTATCTGAGTAAAATAGATTACAGGACTGAAGCAATACAGTACAATCCAACTATCTATCTGACTAATAGTCAGTCAGCAGCACAGAGAGGTTGTGTCTGCTAGAAGATCTCTGTCAGGAGAGGTAAGTGCAGGCAAGCCCTGGCCCTATATAGGCCAATGGCTGCCTGTGTGGCATGTGGTGACACACAGCCAATCGGCTGTCTGCCACCACAAAGATGGAGAAGAGGATCCCTTCTCTTTTTGAAAGGCCCTAGGCATTATGGGGCAGGTCCCTAGGCACTGTGGGAGGGCCAAATTCGAGCCTGCGAACCATGTGTTTTTCGGGTTGGGTTTACCCGAATTCGAAGAGCTATATTCGGGTCGAATATAGGGACGACCCAAATTCGAACACCAACACTACTGGTTACAGTACATTTTTCAGATTAATATTATTAATACATAGAGAACCTAATGAATTAACTATTTTATAGTTTGAAAGGCAAATAATGTCACAGCAATGTGTATAAATACAGTGGTTCCTCTGTACAGGTCCAACAAGTCCCTACTGAATCAGTGCTAGAGCTCTCCAATTATCATAGAGAATAGCATTTGCATATTGGAAATCCAATATGTGATGTTTCAGTGCCACAGTACGATTGCAAGACCTTCTTTGTTTTTTTCAGTCATTTTGTTTCAAAATTGTTGGTGTCCTTTAAATTGTTGATCCAGGTTTGGCCAAGTTTTAGCTGTACAATTACCGTATTTTTCGGACCATAAGACGCACTT
>NC_092864.1:8563564-8565615 GCF_032062135.1 Pyxicephalus adspersus
TAATAGCCTCTCATTTGACTCTAGAATACTTTGGTAAACAGAGAAATATATTGGCAGCTCAATGACCTTCAGGTACTATGGCTGCAAAACAAGCCTAAATTATTTCCCCCATGCCACCATGCATAATAGGTGGTATGAGGTGTTTGTCCTTTTATGCTGGGTTTAGTTTCATAGAGTCTGATATGTAGCTTTTGGGATTTTTGCAATTTACTCTGAGCATTGACTGACCTTGGGGTGAATTTGCTAGAATGTCCACTCCTGGCAACAGTTCTAAACATACATGGGTGATGATAGACCTCACATTGTTAGATACTGACCTTTTAATCCTTACCAAATTGTTGGGCAGCAATATTTTCTTATCTATGATCACTGCTGATATCTTTCCTTTTTGGCATTGAATAAACTGTCAAAGTTTATGCTTTTTTAGAGGTGGTCACACTTGCTGATGGTCAAATAATCAAGAGTACTTGATAGCATAACCTGGCTGCTACTTACCCTCCACCCATCTGAAAGTGGAAAGGGTGTATTTTGATTTTCACACACAGCTTCTGATTTTTGACTTAGCCTTTGATAAATAAATATTAACATGGTGTGATATGTCATGTGTTGTTCTCCATCTGATATTTTATTAACCTTATTTTAAAACCTGCTATGGACCCGATGATACGTAAAACCTTGGAATTGAAAGATGGTGTACCTTCGTTTTCACATGACTGTAATTATAAATTTGTTTATGTTAAATATAGAAAAATAGGATTCTGCCAAGCAAATAAATATTAAACATGTTGAGTAAAAATATTGCATGCACCTACTAAACTTTAACTCGTGTACCCAAAAAACATTATTTCTATGATATCTCTTTACCAAAAAGTACAATGGAATCTCCTACAGTGGGAAGACAGAAAGTAAAAAGAAAATTGACAACTGTTCCAAACTATCCACGCACTATACAAAACAAATGGCTATGGATACATGTGATTATTTCATAGTTTATTTATTGTCAATATTTTTATATTTAATATTGAATATAAAATATCACATGAAAAATATCACATGAAAAATTATAAAACAACTTAACTAAAAAAAAATGTTTGAAGTTTCAAAACACATATATCAGGGGAAAATAATTTCAGTGGAGACGTTTTTCTTGATGGTAATTGCTGTTTCTCTTGGGGCTTCTCTTTCCTTCACTGCACAGAATAGAGATCAGAAGAGTATAAAACTAATTCTGTATTCAATTACTGCCTAAGAAGAGCTTCAGAGAGTCATGCTGCTCTAGAATTTGTGTATTTTTTCCTATATCCTCCCAGAATCCAAAAGAAAATGGTAAGTCAACTGGCTTCACAATTTGCTGTCCTTTCACACCAAGACACACTCACATATCTATCAGTCAACATAGATCTACCATCACAGGGAATTAAAAAAAAAAGAAAAATGAATATTAAAAACTATACTGTGTGTCCAGGTACCTAAAAACATCTCATATATATTTGCAGCTGAACATCCAACATAACATCAGGCAGTACAGAAAATATGCAATTTCCTTTGTTTTTCTAATTTTAATTTTGTAATCAAGTCTCCCTTTTCTGCACATCTGAGGTCAACTCATTTACCTAGTGACCTGCTCTCCACTAAGGGCCACTCTTTTTATAGCATATGTTAGATTGGGGTCAGCTAACAGACAGGCTTTAGCCATGAAGTCAAGAAGTCATGGCCTTAGTTGCAAATATAAAACAGATTTAGAATGATAATTATATACATTTTTATTGTTTGCATATGTGTACTAGCAGATACCTTGCATTATCTACTCTTAAACCAATGTTCATCAACCAGGCTTCCTTTATCAGTTGCTGGTATGGGCCTGATATATTAATGAGAAGAAAATGAAGAGATTATCTGATGTCTGATGTACCCAATAATAAAACATAATAACATAAAAACTTTGTCAAAAAAGCTGAATTGTGCTGCCATTGTTTCCTTACAGTATATTACAATATGATGAGCTGGATATGTACCACTCAGCTTATTGTAGGTAAGCATGGACAAACCAG
>NC_092864.1:8567894-8575025 GCF_032062135.1 Pyxicephalus adspersus
ATAAATAAAATAAATTAAAAATGTACTTTTATTTTTATTTCATGCTGTGTGGTGTTTTTCTACAGTAAAAACCATTTAAAGCAGATTACATTACATCTACAGGATATGTTATGTTAATTTATTGAGTGTTTGTGTTTATTTAACTATTTTTTTTTTACAGGTTATCCTACAATAACATGATATCTCTTACTCTGTAACACACTTTCCAGCACAGAAATTTTATGATACATTTGTTAAATTTTTCTTTTATCCACTGTGTAAAAAATGTAACATATGTATCATATTACTGTGCCTGTTACAGAGTAAGAGATACTTGCTGGGCACCTTCTCAATGATTGCAGCAGAGTCTGCAATCATTGAGAAGAGTGTGAGATCCCCGGGCACTACAGGTTAATTAACCTGTAATGTCCCGGGAATCGAAGTGGAACTGCAGAGTTTATCTGCAGTTCAGCTCCCATAGTCATATGACCATGGGAACTTTTTCGGTCACAGCTGTGACTGCAGGCGATCCCCAAACACTAGAGGTTTAATGGGGACAAGTTTCCCCATTCATCACATCTAGTGCCCTGTGTTCTTGGATAGAGAAACTCTATCCAAGAACACATACTACCAGTACAGTGCAGTAACAGCAATCAGGATCACTGCTGCATCCCTGTAGTATGTGTTCCTGGATAGAGTTTCTCTATCCAAGAACACAGGATTACCTGTGTTCTTGGTTAGAGAAACTCTATTTAAGAACACATACAACTAATAAAGGGCTGCAGGAGCAATCTGATTGCTCTTGCAGCCCTTAATAGTCCCTAAAAATAACCTGAATTCTCCCACTATTGACATCAATAGTGTTCAAGTTTGGCATTTGATCACCCGAACAAAATCTCACTATTCATCGAATAGCTGTCAAATCAAATAGTGAGATATTCGACCAACACTACATGTATCTTTATATAGCCATATGTAAAATGCTCAACATTTAGTCTTATTAAAATAAAACAAAAACATACATTATTTGGCCAAAGATGAAAAACTAACAATTTACATACTTGAATATAAACCTATCCCAATCAAAACCCAGGTACTTATTTTAATCCAATACAGGTAACCTGTTTTGACTGTGTGTCACTGCTTTCAAAACAGTAATCAACAGAAATGCAAAAAAATGCAAAAGTAATGTGAATAAACAAATCTATTGTGTGTTATTTTCAAAATATATTTAAACCTACCCTTACCAACTCTAGCATTTCTATGCTTCCCTAAATATACAGTATGTAACAATTATTTAGTCCATAGTCCTGATTTACATGGGTTGAGATCTACAGGATAATTTGTCCCAGATTATTTGTCAAGCATTTGTTTCATTTTGTAATTGTTCTTCTATAATGCATTTTCATTCCTAAAGATCTCATGGAGAGCAATACATCTATGCTAGAATTCCATATTTTACCATTTTTTGTGAATAATAATCTGTTTATATACAGCACTGTATTCTTTTCTTTAATCTATTTGATTGGATTTCTGGCAAATCTCATTATCATTACAGTGATATGTTTGGATTTTCATTTGCACACCCCAATGTATCTATTTCTCTGCAACTTATCCAGTACCGATCTATGTTACACAACTATTATTGTTCCAAAACTCCTCTACATCCTATTCTCCGGGAATAACACCATATCCTCCACACAATGCTTTATCCAGATGTATTTTTTCCTTCTAACAGATATTACTGAAGTCACAGTTATATTAACTATGGCATATGATCGCTATGTTGCTATTTGTTACCCTTTAGATTATCATCGTATACTGAACAAGAAAATCTGCACATTATTCATAATGTTTACTTGGATCTGTGGTTGTTTAGGTTCATCTTTATTTACAGTTTCTATCGTAAAAATGGTGTTCTGCTCTTCTTTATCCATTCACCAGTTCTTCTGTGATGCCAAAGCTCTGCTCAACATTTCCTGTGGTGGGACTGAAATGTTTTACATTGTTATGTATGTAGAGTTTTTATTTTTTGGGGTCTTTACAGTAATTTGCAACTTGATTTCATATGTAAAAATTATCAGGGTCATATTAAGTATTAAATCTAAAGGTGGCAGAAGAAAAGCCTTCTCCACCTGCTCATCCCACCTCATTATCATGGTAATCTACTATGGATCAGGTATATCCGTGTATATGACACCACCATCAGATCGCTATGACCTACTGGAACAGATCCTATCTGTTTTCTACACCACAGTGGTCCCCATGTTGAACCCCCTCATATATAGCCTAAGGAATAAAGAAATAAATCGATATTTGCAGAAATTATTGCCATAATACTTACAAGACAATGGGGTTGGTTTGACTAATAAAATATAGACAGTTTATGATTTAAATGATTTATCCCCTTGCAATGGATATATATCACTTAGCTTAGTCCCACCCAGGGATCTGTTTACCTCACATATGCCCTATCCTAGCCTTCCCTTTTATTGTCCCACCTTAGTTAAGCTTAATATTTCACCGATTTACTGCATGCTCAAAATTTTTATGTGGTTTTATGATGTTCTGATTGTCTCCCCATGTGTTATGTGTTTTTTTTTATTGTTCAAAAATGTATAAAATAATTGAAAACTCACATAGGTCTGAATGTGATTTTAAAAATGCTCTTTACGGGACCACAGAGATCTATCAACAAGTGTTAATAAGGAAAAATAAATAAAATCAAAAGAATTGTATTTCTACAATATGGGATAGGACAATATGATTGCTGCTCTAAGAAATACCTGGGCGTGGTCTACATCAGTGGTTGCCAACCAGTGGTTCGTGGACTATTGGTGGTCGGTGAGAAAATTTGGGTGGTCCACAGAAAAATGTGGACATTATTTGCAATTTTTATGTTTTATTAATAATAAAAAAAATATTATTCTAATAAATTCATATATTCTGAATGTCAATTTTCGTCTTTATACTGCATTACATTCACAAACTGTACTAGAGACAGAAATACAAGGGAGGCGCAGCGTGACGGCAATGTAGTCTTAAGTTATACTAGGCAACCGTTGCCAAGCCGCATGCTTCAGTATTGTTTCCACCATTACAACAGTCACCTCGCTCCGCAAAAAACAATTCTTATCCAACTGTTTTATTTTATTTGTTTATTTCTCAGATGCTCTCCTAGGTATGTATGACCTTATCTTTGTATTTCCTTTAACTGTGTTATTTAATGGCATCAGTTAGTCAAATAAACCCATAATGAGTGAGAAAAAGCAAAAGCAAACTAATGTTTGTATTTCTTTAATAATACCACAAGTAATGCAACTAATGATAATAGTAACAATAGTAATACTTCCCTTAACTGTGAGCTGATCAATGAATCAGAGCCTTCACAGTCCTTGTCAGCACCATTAGGAAGATCATTAGTTAACAAACGTTATCTTCTTAAAAATATTCATATTAATGGTCCACAGGATTTAAAATGATGAATTTAGTGGTCCGTGTGGTGAGAAAGGTTGGCGCTCGCTGGTCTATATAGTGTTCTATATGTATTATTTATTTTTATCTGAAAAATGTAGGTATGGGTTCCCAAGCACAATGCTAAAACAAGAAGCATACCATAGTGTGAGACTAAATAATTTCCCAGCAGCTGGCCATAAATGATGTTTAAGTAAACATAACTGGTCACCTGCTAGTGGACACCCGTGAATGGATCTGGCCCAGGATTAAAAACAATTGCTAACAAATAGCAAATAGTGTTGATGTTCGAATTTGGCTTGTCCCTATATTCAACCCGAATATGGCTGTTCATATTCGGGTAGACCCGACCCGAAAAACACGGGATTCGACAGCAAAAATTCGTGAGGAGAAAAAAAAACTTTTTTTTTTCCTAAAATATTTATTTCGTATGTGTTTTTTATTTTAAACTTGTTTTTTTTTTATTTTTTTTCAGGTTATCCGACAATGACATTATGAATCATGATGTCATTGTGGGATTCCTGGACCGTGGGAACTTTGCGGTCACAGCTAATTGAAAGCAGGTGCCTTCAATTAGCTGTAACCGCAGGCAATACAAGGGCTTTTTATAATGTATCTTTTTATGTATCCTTTTATAATGTATCTTTTTACATCTGTTTGGAGGCTGTAGAAGCTCTACACAGTGCTGAAAAAAACCCGAATTTTTTCCTCCCATTGACTTTAATGGTGTTCGACTTTGACATTCGACCACCTGAATTTTTTTGCTATATTCGAGCGAATTTCTGCCGAATCGAATAGTGAGCTATTCAACCAACACTAATAGCAAATACCAGGCTAAATGACTGCCAGGTACCCGGGTCCTGAGGCTGCAAAACAACCCCAAATCACCCCCCTCTACCACCATGCTTAATAGGTGCTATGCAGTATTTGTGCTGATATGCTGGGTTCAGTTTCGTAGAGTCTGATTTGTAGCTCTTGGGTTTTTTGAAGATTACTCTGAGCATTGTCTGACCTTGGGGTGAATTTAAAGTGGTGAGATGAAAGAATGAGGTTTGAGGCTCAAGTTGCTTCTTTGAAAAACTTAATTATGTATTTATACATTTATGATTCATACGTAATTATCAAGTACAATCATGTATTGACTTACATAACCTTGTTAAATCTCAAACGGTTGGGATATCCATACTTTTAATATGTATGAATCATAAATGTATAAATACATAATTAAGTTTTTCAAAGAAGCAACTTGAGCCTCAAACCTCATTATTTCATCTTACCACTTTATATTTATATTCAAATTGAGGTGGCTCTAACATACCTCATGGGATAGAAGAAAATAATATTCCTACCTTTGGGTGAATTTGCTAGGATGTCCACTTCTGGCAACAGTTCTAAACATATATTGATGATGATGATGGATCTCAGATTGTTTGAAACTGGCCTATTAATCTTTACCAAATTGATGGGCAGCAATAATTGCTTCTCTTTGATCACTGCTGATGTCTTTCGTTCTTGGCATTGTTTTAATGCACACATACATGTTCCAAAGCAGCAAACTGTCAAAATCCCTGATCTATAGAGGTGGTCACCCTTGATCGATGATCATTTATTCAGGAGCATTTGATGAGCAGAACCTGGCTATCACTTACTCTATATCCATATGGAAGTAAAAAGGGCGTATTTAATTTTTCACACTCAGCTTCTGCTTTTTCACTTGTGTAATACTTCATACAGTGTAATATTTCAATCTACAAAACACATGGCTATAAATATATTTCACATTTCATACTTTATTTATTTTCAATATTTTAGTATTTAATACTGATACTAATACATGTCATATTATAAAACAACTTAGCTAAGAAAAGGGTTACAGAAAAACTGTTATGTAGCAGGGAGAACAAATTCAATGGGGGTTTTAGCATATCTTGATGATAATTGTTGTTTTCCCAAATGGTTCTTTTTTGTGTAAATGCACAGGTCAGAGATCATTAACATATAAAATTCACCCTGTATTCATTGAACTACAGAAGGTCTCACTGCTCTGCCATTTGCACACCCCAATGTATATATTTCTCTATAACTTGTCCATTACCGATCTATGTTATACAATGATTATTGTTCCAAAACTTCTCTACATCTTACTATCTGGGAATAACACCATGTCCCCTATGCAATGCTATATGTTGTCTTTCTAGTAGACATTACTGAGATCACAGTTATAATTATAATGACGTATGATCTATATTTGCAATTTTACACCCTTTAGAATATCACGGTATACTTAACAAGAACGTGTATTTTTTGTTGAGTTAGATCTTACACTTGTTTTTACTAATTTTTGGGTGGAGAAACCAGAAATGACCCCAGTTTTTTGCTATCACATCCAGTTTTTACGATACAGGGTACCCTCCATTTTTGCCAAAAAACATTTAAATTTTACATTTCATTTTACAATGAAAACATAATGAAATAATAACTTGAATGTACTGTTTATTTAAATTTCTTTTGTCCATGAAAAGGATTTATTGTTACTCTATGACATGTTTTTACAGTGAAACATTTGAAAATTTATCGGGTATAGCTTTTCCTGGAGTGTTAGGACAATGCCGCCGGATGCTCCAACAATAGTCAGCTCTCATATGTATATTCCATCTACCCTGACACCGTCCTTCCATGACCTTAAAATCTTGGAGGAATCGTTCATCTTGCTCATCACTGACTGCACCAAGGTTTTTCGGGAAGATAGAAAGATGGCTATGCAGAAAATGCACCTTGATGCTCATATTGCAACCAAGCATTTTGTAACTCTTCAAAAGTTTTTGGACAATTTCTGTGTAAATATTTGCTTGCCAAACCATAGGTATACTAACTGGCATCTTATCATGTGTTATCTTTGTCCACATCCGTAAACCCTTGACACACCGTGCACACCTTATGAGGGGCCCAAGACTTATCTTGGTCACCAAGTTTAACTTTGAAATATGCCAAATATGCTTGCTCTACAAATGTGCTGATTTTCGCCCTTTGACTGGGAATGGTGAAACTGCCACAGATATAACAAAATGAATCAGGGTTGTTTAGGCACTTATGACGAAAAAAAGCAGAGCAAGACATGATTTGAAAGAAAGGAAATACATGTGTAAGTAGAAAAATACATTTTTCTTATTCACTACGTAGAGCAGCGCACAACCTCTGACCACACTGTCCTATGTAAATGGTATTAGGGACATACTACATATTAAATCCAAAGATGGCAGAAGTAAAGCCTTGTCCACCTGCTCATCCCTGCTTTGACGTACTGGAGCAGATCTTAACAGTGTTCTACACCACAGTGGTCCCCATGTATATCTCTTCCATACACAGTCTATGCAACAAAGAAATAAATAATTGTTTGGAAAAACTATTAACTCAATAATTGCAAGACACTTGGGTTGTTTTACTAACACAGTTAGTAGACTGAATTATCACCCTGCACCTAGCCTGGCCTATACCCAGAGAATTACGTCTGATATAAATAGAATTATCTATTCATGTTTCTGAGATCAGCATATGGATTATTATGAGAGAGAGGGTCACAACCTTTGTCAGAGCTAATAATAGTTAGCCACATTCAGTTCTTAGAAGTTTAAGTTCTAATAATATTTTAATAACTGAAGATGTTTAAAGGGTGAGTAG
>NC_092864.1:8576082-8591245 GCF_032062135.1 Pyxicephalus adspersus
TATCCCACATGGAGCATAATCAGGGTTTGGAGAGTAATCCAGGAGTTAGCAGTGGAAGTGAATATGAAGGAAGTGTTTCATCAAACCAGCAATTCTCCCAATTGTCTGCAAGTCTGTCATACCAAGCATGTGAACTTTTAGCATCCAGGCAAGAACTGTCTGAGACCGGAAGTTAAATTAACGGTTTATAGGACAAGAGAGGTGACACTTCGACCATATTTCAGTGAAGATGGAGACTTTGGGTTTGATTCATCAAGCAAAATCAGAAGTTTGTTCGCGCACGTGTATTTGCGATCCGGAATTGGACCCCTCAAACCTATTTATTAACAAATTTTCAGCCGTCCAGAATACACTGGAGTTTTCTCCCCCAAGTTATCAACTGAATTAATCGTGTGCTTCAAGGCGCACATCCCCGGCAGCTTGACACTACCAATCTTGCATTAAAAATCAACCATTCACTAAAAAATCATTCTTTCAAATGGCATATATTTTCCACTTAGCCCTAAATAAAATATTTTGATGTGTCCAAATGTTTCAAACATATATATTAGCTAAGAAAAAAGCCCCAATGATGCTTGAGCCCTCATCAGGGTTCACTAGAGGTGAATGGGAACAAGTCTCCCAATTCAATTCTTGTGCTCGGTGATTGGCTGAGTAGACGGAAACCCTGATGATGCTTGAGCCATACTTGAGCCTTTGCTCAGCCAATCACGAAGCACTAGAGGTGAATGGGGAGCCTTGTCCTCATTTAACCCCTAGTGCCTGGGGATCTCACACTGTCAGTAGTCCCACGGCTGTGCTCATGACATGAATGCAGCCGTGAGAATCATCTTTTTATTGTGGGATAACCTGTAAAACAAAAAAGTTTTAAAAATACACTAAACATACACATCTAATAAATTACTTTACCATTTAAGTGTCCTCCTCTACTTTGTTTTATATTGTTTTTTTTTAGATAGCTGTTCAATAGTGTACAAATGTAAAGGATCATACCAATAAATGATCATGGAATGTCCAACTGTAGAAAAACAAACAGCCAAATTTCACGGACTGCGCACATCCCAATTACAGGCAATTACAGTCCCGATTTGTAGCAGTGTTTGGTGTGTTATCCTAATCTATGTTGCTACGTTTCATACTTTGCTTACAATTTAGCACAATAGTTGCTTTAGTTTTTTAACATTGAATGTTTCAATATCCAATTTGCAATTAGGAAATTAATGTTAATGCTATGCTATTGTGTTTGTAGCCATATTGTTTCATTGCAATATTGTGTCTTTATTACCACCTTTAAATGTTTGTTCAGCATGAATATTTTCTAATCCAGTTTTCCACTCTTGATAGGTTCCAGTTGCATATTGGTTCTGTAAGTATTCTTTTTCTAATTTTGATTTTGTAATCAAGTCTCCTTTTTTGCACATCTGAGGTCAACTCATTTACCTAGTGACCTGCTGTGCACTAAGGGCCACTCTTTTTATAGCATATGTTAGATTGGGGTCAGCTAACAGACATGCTTTAGCCATGAAGTGATGAAGTCATGGCCTTAGTAGCAAATATAAAACAGATTTAGAATGATAATTATATACATTTTTATTGTTTGCATATGTGTACTAGCAGATACCTTGCATTATCTACTCTTAAACCAATGTTCATCAACCAGGGTTCCTTTATCAGTTGCTGGAGGTTTCTTGAGCAATGATCAATTTGTGCCTCTCAGGTCAGATTAGGTGACACCAATTACCTTTTTGGCTATCTGTAAGGGTGACATTCTTCCCAATGGCCAGCAATATAAGAAGCATTCTTCCCACTCACCCCCATGCCAATAGTCTATGAAATGTGGATATAATAATTATATCAGGGGTTTCCCTGAAGAACCCATGTTAACAAAAAGTCGAGAAACACAGGGCCTGATATATTAATGAGAAGAAAATGAAGAGATTGTCTGATGTCTAATGTACCTAATACCAAAAAATAATAACATAAAAACATTGCCAAAAATGCTGAATTGTGCTGCCATTGTTTGCTTACAGTATATTACAAAATGATGAGCTGGATATGCACCACTCAGCTTATTGTAGGTAAGCATAGACAAACCAGGAGCAATATTTCAGTTTTGTATTTACTAAACAAATAGTAGTTGTAAGACTATAAACATTACAATGATACAAATTGAATATTTTTAAAGAAGTAGCATATATATTAGAATATAAAGGATATATCTCCCGAAAGAAACTTGTGTTTTTGACACTTTGGAGTTGTGATGCTGAAGTTACAAATTTTAGTTTATTTTTTTTTGTGTTTGTTTTAACATATTATTTATTGTATTTATAATACTATGTAAGGCAATTTTTATTGAGAATACACATATGATAAGATTATAACTTCAAAAATAAAATTCCTCCTGTAAGTTCCAAGGCAGTAACACAGACAATTGCTACAATCCTAAAGCAAGAGTTTCAGGCTTCAATAGTTTTGGCCCTGAATCCCTTTGGGTTCCTCCTCTATGGGTTACCTCCTCCACACTTTAAAGCTCTTTTCAACCCCTCTTACAATCAGGTCGAAATCTGCATATTACAGACAATAGCTACTATACTGAGTAACACCCTTCTCACCAAAGAGTCTCTGACTTCAATAGTCTCTGCCCTAAGTTTCTTTGGGTTTGTTCTCTATGGGTCACCTCCTCCAAATTTAATAGCTCATTTCAAGCCCTCTTTTTAATCATCACTCCCCATACATTTATCAAGAACATAATCAAAATATGCTTTTTGGAAATAAATCTTAAACTATTATCAACACAAAGTGGCCTCACCAAAACCCTGCCGCATGTTGATGTAATCATGCACTGTTCTTTTAAGAATGAGATGCAAGAATCTTAATCCCCCCTACTAGATGCCAATCTTTTTGTGTCCTATGTGGTACTCTTAAAGATATGCACAGACCAAACTGACAATTAAGGAGACCCTCAGATAAGCTGGTTACAGGGCAAGTTAGTGTGTCTACGCCTATGGCAAAAAGTCTTGTTTACCTTGGCACCACCTGCATAATAGTCCACTGAAGTTAACAAACTCTACTTTGACTGTATATTCAACATGGCCTATTATGTAATTGTGTATAGACACAGATATAGAAATAGATACATGTATCTAGTGTTGGTGTTAGAATTCAGGTTGTCCTTATATTTGACCCAAAAATGGCTGTTAGAATTTGGGTTGACCCAACCCGAAAAAAACAAGGCAAAAATTTGGATAAAAAATATGTAAAAAAAATCTGTAAAAAAATAAAAAATAATGTTAAATTAATTTATTGAGTGTTTGTGTTTATTTAACTAATTTTTTTTTCATTACAGGTTATCCTACAATGACATGATATCTCTTGCAGCTCAATCATTGAGAAGAGTTTAATGAACCTGTAGTGCCCCGGATATCGTAGTGGAACTGCAGAGTTCATCTGCAGTTCAGTTCCCACGGTCACATGACCGTGGGAACTTTGCAGTCACAGCTGTGAATGCAGGCGATCCCCGGACACTAGAGATTGAATTGGGACAAGTTTCCCCATTCATCACATCTAGTGCCCTGTGTTCTTGGATAGAGAAACTCTACCATTACTTAAGCATTTGTTTCATTTTGTAATTCTTCTCCTATAATGCATTTTCGTTTCTAAATATCTCATGGAGAGCAATACATCTATGCTAGAATTCCATATTTTACCATTTTTTGTGAATGCCGGTAATAATCTGTTTATATTCAGCACTGTATTCTTTTTTTTAATCTATTTGATTGGATTTCTGGCAAATCTCATTATCATTACAGTGATATGTTTGGATTTTCATTTGCACACCCCAATGTATTTATTTCTCTGCAACTTTATATCAACTTCGATTTATCAAGGGTTTAAAGGATCCTGTTTGAACATTTGACTAAATGGAACATAGAGGAGAATACCGTTTTAAAAGTCTATACAGAACAAATCTTGTTAAATTCTGGCTAATATGCTAGTTGCTATCAAAAACAGGCATGGAAACCCAAAAACTGATATTCCAAGTTCAGAAAGCTTCAGCTTTGCTCTAATTACCCTTGCCTGTTCTTCTGAGATTCTTTTTACATAGTTTATTATTAGTTTGTTTGCAGTTAGGTATTTCTTTTACTTGCACACGTTAAAGTGTTTGGGTACTGGATTTTTATATGTTTATTTTTTATACATTTGAAGACTAATTATCATCTTATATCATAAAATATTAAAAACTGTTGCTATTATTTATTTATTTAAAGTAAACCCAAAACTAAGCTAAAATAAACAAATCACACTTACCTTCAATCCTGCAGAGTAGTCTATCCGTCGGAAAGATTCTTCCATCGGATCCCGCGTTGTCCCAGTATCTGTCTTCAGGCCGGCGCAAAGGGAGTGCTAGAAAAGTGTACAAACCAGCATGTTCGTCCATAATTCAAAAAAGAAACATAACAAAAAATAAATACAAAAAGTATATTAATATGAAATAATAATATGCGCGTACCTATGCGCAACATAGAACAATGGTTACATGCGGGTATTAATGCGCATACAGCAGGCGTACATGCAAATGCGTGGCGTGGGCACATTTTTCAGTAGGCGGGAGTAAACAAGGAAGTTTCATATCTGTATTATCATCATGCCGCGCCCATTGTTTGCAGAGAGGGACCTGAGCTACATTTTATCAGGTAAGTCATTTTTTAAAAAAGTTTTAGTGGGGGGCGGGGGTGGATTCTTTTTAGTAAAATAAGTATAGATGAGCCAATCGAAGCTGACGAAGTGGAATTCGATCTGAATTTCAGGAAAAATTTGATTAGCAACAGTTTCGAATTTCCTTGCGATTTGTGGTAACAAATCGCAATTTTTCCTAAAATAGCGGCTACACGTGTGAGGACATGGGGCAAGGAACTCTGGGAAGGCGGGATGACCCATAATGCCATGCATGCAGCCAAGCAGAAGCCAGCCAGCCCTGTGATGTCACAAAGTGTACAAACCAGCATGTTCGTCCATAATTCAAAAAAGAAACATAACAAAAAATAAATACAAAAAGTATATTAATATGAAATAATAATATGCACGTACCTATGCGCAACAAAGAACAATGGTTACATGCGGGTATTAATGCGCATACAGCAGGCGTATGTGCAAATGCGTGGCGTGGGCACGTTTTTCAGTAGGCGGGAGTAAACAAGGAAGTTTCATATCTGTATTATCATCATGCCGCGCCCATTGTTTGCAGAGAGGGACCTGCGCTACATTTTATCAGGTAAGTCATTTTTTAAAAAAGTTTTAGCGGGGGGCGGGGGTGGATTCTTTTTAGTAAAATAAGTAGAGATGAGCCAATCGAAGCTGACGAAGTGGAATTCGATCTGAATTTCAGGAAAAATTTGATTCGCAACAGTTTCGAATTTCCTTGCGATTTGTGGTAACGAATCGCAATTTTTCCTAAAATAGCGGCTACACCTGTGAGGACATGGGGCAAGGAACTCTGGGAAGGCGGGATGACCCATAATGCCATGCATGCAGCCAAGCAGAAGCCAGCCAGCCCTGTGATGTCACGCTGCAGCATGTAAAAGGAGGAATTCCAACGAGTAGCCACATCAAAAATCTAACCAGTGCACCGGCAGATTGAGGTTTTGCTGTAAATCAACCAGCCAGGCACTGGCTGTGTACGACCGGTGGAAATGCGCTGACAACTTTCTGGTCTTCAGCAACAGCGGCTGGAGGCCTGGGTACTTTGCAAGAAAGCGTTGTACTATGAGGTTCATGACATGGGCCAGGCAAAGTACGTGCGTTTCCCACAACGCAGGGCTGCCAGCAGATTGACCCCGTTGTCACACATGACCTTGCCTGGCTAGAGTCCATGCGGAGTTAGCCATATGTACTCCTGATCCCGCAGGGCACTTAGATTGTTGTGGTTGCGCCCGTGTGGCTGAAGGAGCCGAGGCATCGCAACCTCAGGACTGCATGGCATCGTGCACCGAAATAGTAAACTGCAGGGAGGTGCTGGGTCTCCACTGCAAAGTGTCCCTGGAGGAAGAGGTGGAGGCAGACAAGTCAAAGGAGGAGATAGAAGTGGAGGTCGAGGAGGAGTCAACTCATTTACCTAGTGGCCTGCTCTCCACTAAGGGCCACTCTTTTTATAGCATATGTTAGATTGGGGTCAGCTAACAGACAGGCTTTAGCCATAAAGTCAAGAAGCAGATACCTTGCATTATCTACTCTTAAAACAATGTTCATCAACCAGGGTTCCTTTATCAGTTGCTGGGGGTTTCTTGAGCAATGATCAATTTGTGCCTCTCAGGTCAGATTAAGTGACACCAATTACCTTTTTGGCTATCTGTAAGGGTGACAATCTTCTCAATGGCCAGCAATGTAAGAGGCATTCTTCCTACTCACCCCCATGCCAATATGAAATGTGGATATAATTATTATAGCAGGGGTTTCCCTAAAGAACCTATGTTAAATAAAAGTTGAGAAACACAGGGCTTGATATATTAATGAGAAGAAAATGAAGAGATTATCTGATGTCTGATGTACCCAATAATAAAAAAAACGTAAAAACTTTGCCAAAAATGCTGAATTGTGCTGCCATTGTTTGCTTACAGTATATTACAAAATGATGAGCTGGATATGTACCACTCAGCTTATTGTAGGTAAGCATGGACAAACCAGGAGCAATATTTCAGTTTTGTATTTATTAAAAGAATAGTAGTTGTAAGACTATAAACATTACAATGATACATATTGAAATTTATTTTTCAAAGAAGTAGCATATATATTAGAATATAAAGGATATATCTCCCAAAATAAACTTGTGTTTTTGACACTTTGGAGTTGTGATGCTGAAGTTACAAATTTTAGTTTATTTTTTTTTGTTTGTTTTTGGTTGTTTTTGTGTTTGTTTTTACATATTATTTATTGTATTTATAATACTATGTAAGGCAATTTTTTATTGTTTTTTATTGAGAATATAGATATGATAAGATTATAACTTCAAAAATAAAATTCCTCCTGTAAGTTCCAAGGCAGTAACACAGACAAATGCTACAATCCTAAAGCAAGAGTCTCAGGCTTCAATAGTTTTGGCCCTGAATCCCTTTGGGTTCCTCCTCTGTGGGTTACCTCCTCCACACTTTAAAGCTCTTTTCAACCCCTCTTACAATTAGGGCCAAATCTGCATATTACAGACAATAGCTACTATACTGAGTAACACCCTTCTCACCAAAGAGTCTCTGACTTCAATAGTCTCTGCCCTAAGTTTCTTTGGGTTTGTTCTCTATGGGTCACCTCCTCCAAATTGTATAGCTCATTTCAAGCCCTGTTTTTAATCATCACTCCCCATACATTTATCAACAACATAATCAAAATATTCTCCTTTGATAAATCTTTCTGGTATAAATCTTAAAGTATCACAGGATGATCAACAGAGATCAGGCCTGTGTCAGTGACACCATTCCCATCATATGCCTGCTGGAACAAATGATGGTGGATCTCGGACACGACACAGAGCGGACGCTGCATCAAGAGACGTTTCAAACATCATCTCGGACATGCGTGCCTACTAGACATAGTGAACCACAAACCCAGGAAGAGGAGGTGGAAGAGGATGGGGTGGACATTGTAGGCATGGCAGAAGGGGAGGAAGGGGCAGAGGAGGATATTGAGGGTACTTGAGCATCCATCCACCCAAACAGAAGGCGCCATGTTCCGTGGATGGCAAGACCAGGCGGAGGAGGAGGACGACGTGGGTAGCTGTTGATAGTTTAAGCCACATGACAGGCTTCATGCAAGAGTGCAAAGCCAAAGATACACACATTGAACACATTAAAACTAGGACTGACGACTATTGGATTGCTACGTTACTGGATCCACGTTACAAGCATGAGATACAATAACTGATCTTGCCCCAATACAGGGGACCTAAAATGCAGCACTACCAAGAAGTGCTTGTAAGGGACTTGTGTTCAGCCTTTCCGACTGCCAGCAGCAGCAGGTATCCCTATGGCAGTTCCACCAGTCATGGGAGCCAAACAACTGCTTTAAGCAGCGGTAGAGGTCGGCATGGGCGGCAGAGGTCGTCTAAACCAAATTATGCAGGCTTTTTTTCAGTAGAAGCAAGCTGCCAGTCGTGCAGCAGCATTACAACAGAAGGCCATCACCTTTACGGACAATGTAGAAGCAGTAGCTATTGGAGACATGAATGGATGAGGGAGATTCCAGTCTGTCCCTACCTACTATACAGCGAAACTACATGAAAGGGATTGGGCTTGGAGGAATCAGTGGGGAAAGAAGACCTTGTTGAGCTGGAGTCTAGTCTGGCATCTATAGGTGGGTACTGGGAGGAGGAGGAGGCGCTGGGCCCTGACACGCAGCAAGGAGGGCATTATTATTGAAGGCCCTCACCTATGTGGACAGTGTGGAAGCAGTAGCTATTGGAGACATGAATGGATGAGCGAGCTTCCAATCTGTCCCTACCTACTATATAGCGAAACATGAAAGGTATTGGGCTTGGAGGAATGAGCGGGGAAAGAAGACCCTGTTGAGCTGGAGTCTAGTCTGGCATCTAGAGGTGGGTACTGGGAGGAGGAGGCGGTGGGCCCTGAGATGGAGCACGGAGGCCATTACAATATAAAGCCATCACCTATGTTGACAGTGTGGAAGCTGTAGCTACTGAGGACATTGCTTTGTAGGACATTGACTTTTCCTATCTGCTAGTTGTAACTTTCTAAAATGCAGCATGGACAGCCTTTTTAACTGGCATCTACAGCCGGGTACTGGGCAGGCGGCAGCAGTAACAGAAGGAGGAAGAGGTGGTGGGCTCTGCAACAAAGTGTGGATGGCATTAGTATCTGGCATTTAGAGTTTTGTACTGGGCAGGTGGCAGCATCATTTACAGCCGGAGGAAGAGGCGGTGGGCTCTAAGACTAAGCGGGGACTGCATTGGTAACTGGCATCTACAGTGGTTACTGGGCAAGTGGCAGCATCAGTAACATCAGAAGAAAGAGGAGCTGGGCCCTGAGACGGAGTGTGGATGGCATTAGTAACTGGCATCTAAAGTTGGGTACTGGGCAGCAGCAGAAACAGCATGAGTAGGAGGTATTTAGCACTAAGACGGAGTGTGGACGACATTAGTATTTGCCTTGGCTTCTAGAGTTGGGTACAAGGCCGGCAGCAGCAGTAACAGCATGACAAGGAGGCAGATAGCACTAAGACAGAGTGGGGACGACATTAGTAATTGCCTTGGCATCTAGAGTTGGGTACTAGGCCAGCAGCATCATTTACAGCAGGAGGAGGAGGTGGTGGGCTCTGAGACGGAGTATGGACTGCATTATTGTCTGGCAAATAAAGTCAGGTACTGGGCAGGCGGCAGCATCATTTACAGCAGGAGGAGAAGGCGGTGGGCTCTGAGACAGAGTATTGACGGCATTATTGTCTGGCAATTAAAGTCAGGTACTGGGCAGGAAGTCAGGTACTGGGCAGGCGGCAGCATCATTTACAGGAGGAGGAGAAGGTGGTGGGGTCTGAGACGGAGTATGGACGGCATTATTGTCTTGGCATCTAAAGTATGGTACTGGGCAGGCGGCAGCATCATTTACAGGAGGAGGAAAAGGCGGTGGGCTCTGAGACGGAGTATGGACGGCATTATTGTCTGGCAAACAAAGTCAGGTACTGGGCAGGTGGCAGCATCATTTACAGCAGGAGGAAGAGGCGGTGGGCTGAGACGGTGTATGGACGGCATTATTGTCTGGCAATTAAAGTCAGGTAATGGGCAGGTGGCAGCATCATCATTTACAGCAGGAGGAGAAGGTGGAGGGATCTGAGACGGGGTATGGACGGCAATATTGTCTGGCATCTAAAGTCAGGTACTGGTCAGGCGGCGGCATGATTTAAAGCAGGAGGAAGAGGCAGTGGGCTCTGAGACGGAGTGTGGACGGCATTATTGTCTGGCAATTAAAGTCAGGTACTGGGCAGGTGGCAGCATCATTTACAGCAGGAGCAAGAGGCAGTGGGCTCTGAGACGGAGTATGTACGGCATTATTGTCTGGCACATAAAGTCAGGTACTGGGCAGACGGCAGCATCACTTACAGGAGGAGGAGAAGGTGGTGGGCTCTGAGACGGAGTATGGACGCCATTATTGTCTGGCAAATAATATTTTTTTTACAGAAATACAGAAAATGTTTTCTGTTTATTTTCATAGGTAGCAAGTAGGATCAGAATTAATTCTCTGTATTTTTTTTTACAGAAATACAGAAAATGTTCTATTTTGTTTGACAGGTAGCAAGTGTTATCAGAATTAATTCTCTGTATTTTTTTTACAGAAATACAGAAATTTTCCTGTTTATTTTCATAGGTAGCAAGTGTTATCAGAATTAAGTATCTGTATTTTTTTTACAGAACTACAGAACATTTTCTGTTTATTTTCATGGGTAGCAAGTGGTATCAGAAATAATTATCTGTATTTTTTTTACAGAAATACAGAAAATGTTCTGTTTAGTTTGAACACGGAGGAGCTCTAATGCTATCAGCTGTGCAATTGCCGCATTGATCAGCTTTGTTTTGGGGTCATTTGGGCAATATTTCCCCTTGCGCTCCAGCATCTGGGGGTGGAAGGTTGGATGCTGATAATGCTAACCACAGAAACATTGGACGATGGGGTAGAAGTTGTGGGGGATGACAATGATGCCTGGTCCTGACTGCTAGCAACGCAACAAACAGCAGCCGATCTGCGTTGGAGCTCCTGGTCACCGCTGGTGGAGCCTGAAAAAGGTAATGATCGGCTACATGCCACACTCAAATTGCTGGCAGCAGCACGGGAAAGTTTAGTGGCAGAAGGAGGAGAGGCAGCGGAGGAGGATCGAGCAGTTGGAGCTTGCTTCTTGGGCGGAGGTGGTCGCACAGAGCTCTGTGCGTTCACCAGGTGTTCACGCCAGGTTACCGGGTGGTGGCTTTTTAAATGGGTGGTCATGCAACTTGTTCCTAATTTGTTTGGGTTTTTGGCTCATTTGAAGTGTTGAGCACACAGTTTACAGATGACCATAATGTTGTCATCAATATGGACATTAAAAAATGCCCACACTGGCGAACATTTAACTGGGCTGAAAGGTGGTCTGGAGCCGATGCTCGTGGTGGCGATCCGCGGTTGTTGAGGCATAGCTGTGGGGACAGCTTCCGACGATTTACGTCTATGACTTGCCTCACTGGTAATTGAAGTATGCAGAGTGTGGGCAGCTTTTATCCTCTTCCTCCCTCTCCCCCTTTGAGGGCGCTCTGCAACCTCCTCCTCCTCTTCTTCCTCTTCCTCCTCCTCCTCCTCTTCTTCCTCTTCCTCCTCTTCTTCTTCCTGCCTATGATGATCTCCTTGTTCGCTCCATGTCGGATCAAGGACATCATCATCATCATCAGATGAGACAGCAACAAAGATGGAGGGGGCATCCCTGCTCTAATTGGAGGGCACTGTGCATCATGGGGGAGGTCCCCAGTTGTTTGAATGCATTGTGGGAGGGTCGAATTCGAGTATTCAAATGCAGCAAAATTCGGGTCGGATCCACCTGAATTCCAATGGTTATATTCGGGTCGAACATTAGGACGACCCGAATTCAAACAACAACACTATCTGGGAATAACACCATGTCCCTTACGCAATGTTATAGCTTCATCAATTTCCGGTAAGATGTCTTGTTACGCCTTAATTTCCTATATTTATAATGGCATATTATGGATGCTATTGTTGTTGATTGTTGGTATTGTTGCAATTTGTCACCCTTTAGCATTTCACCCTATACCTAAGAAGAACATGTGCATATTATAAATGATGGTGGCCTGGATCTGTGGTTGTTTAGGTTCATTTCTATTTACAAATTCCATCCTAAAAATGGTCTTCTGTTCTTCTTTTACCATTCACCAGTTCTCCAGTTTGCAACTTCATGTCCTATGTAAATGTTATTAGGGTCATACTCATCTACTCATCTACTCATGTTTCTGAGATCAGCATATGGATTATTATGAGAGAGAGGGTCACAACCTTTGTCGGAGCTAAAAATAGTTAGCCACATTCAGTTCTTAGAAGTTCAAGTTCTAATAAGAGTTTAATAACTGAAGATACTTAAGGGGTGAGTAGTAAAACATCTTCAAAACTACAGAACAAGCCCACTGTAAAGTTACCAACTACCAGTAGCACTATCTTTAAATATTCTACTAGGGGGATCCACCATCACACCCTGTTAGAGTGACAATTGCCACCAAAGCAGAGAGTTGAAAATCTAAAACTTTACATATGTGACCAAAAATAAATTGGCTGATTTATTTTTCGGCATGGACACCTGTTCTGCTAACAACGATAAGTGGTCGGAAGTTTGCTTCTGTCGTGGTTCTGTAATGTAAACTAAGGGATACAGATGTGCTTTATATGGGGCACCAACAACATAGATCTATAAACAAGTGTACATAAGAGAAAATTCACAGCTCAAAAAAAAATGTTTCACTTGCCAAGGAAGTGCCATTTTTTAATGTATTTAGTGTATTTCAGGTCTGCTGAATCCAGAAATGACATCGGTTTCATTGAATTGGCTCTGATTCTTGTGATACAGGAATTGGAATAGACGATTTTACTAACAACAAATGTTAACATAGCATATTACTATCAATCTTTATTTACATCAATGTTTTGCATTTTATATATTAAATGTAGCATTATATTCATGAATTTTTCATTTGCCTTTTTTTTATTCATACATTTTCTTTTTTTACAGTTCTTCTGTAAAGAAGAAGTTGTTTAAATGACCCTAATGCATTTTGCTACATTTGTGGTGAATATTCTCAGCAAAAAACAGAGAAGAAACATTACAGAATTTGTGAAACAAGCATATTGGTATTAAACTGGGGGACCAAGATAAGTATCGGGCTCCTCATATGGTATGCAAAACTTATGTAGAGTGTCTACGGCAATGGAAAAATAGAAAACTGAAATGTTTGAAATTCGGTACACCTATGGTATGGTGAGAGCCCAAAAGTCATCATAATGATTGTTATTTTTGTGATGTGAATGTAAAAGGTTTCAATCGTTACAAGAAAAATGTGGGAGTACCCCGACTTGGAATCAGCAAGACGACCTGTGCCGCATGGTGCTGATGTTCCCATACAAGTGTTCAGTACACTCCCTTATATTTCTGTATCTGTATTTCTGTATATGGAAGATATACAGGGTTTGGAGTGTAATCCAGGAGTTAGCAGTGGAAGTGAATATGAAGGAGTGTTTCATCAAACCAGCAATTCCCCCAAGAAGAGCTCAATGATTTAATATGTGACATAATTCTGTCATACCAAGCATCTGAACTTTAAGCATCCAGGCAAGAACTGCTTGAGACCTGAAGGTAAAATAATGGTTTGAAGGCCAGGGTGACACTCCTACCATATTTCAGTGAAGATGGAAACTTTGGGTTTGATTCATCAAGCAAAATCGGAAGTTTGCTCTCAAGCGCATATTCGCAATCTGGAATTGTACCCCTCAAACCTATAAATCAACCAATTTTCAGCCGTAGAGAATACGCTGGCCTATTCTCTCGCCAGTTATCAACTGAACTGATCATGCGCTTCGAGGCACGCATCTCCGGTGAGCTTGCATTTAAAAAGTCAATTTTTCACTAAAAAATCATTCTTTGAAATGGCACATATCTTCCACTTAGCCCTAAATAAAAATGTATGATGTGTTCAAATGTTTCAAACATATATATTATCCAAGAAATAAGCCCCGATCATGCTTGAGCCTTTATCAGAGTTTCCCGTTTATCCATTCAGCACTAGGGGTGAATAGGAACAAGTCTCCCCATTTAAGACTTGTGCTCTGTGATTGGCTAAGCAGACGGAAACCCAGATGATGGCTCAAGCATCATCAGGGATCCCCTTTGCTCAGCCAATCACGGAGCACTAGAGGTCAATGGGGAGCCTTATCCTCATTTAACCCCTAGTGCCTGGGGATCCCACGCTGTCAGTAGTCTCATGGCTGTGCTCATGACATGAATGCAGCCGTGAGAATCATCCTTTTATTGTGGGATAACCTGTAAAACAAAAACGTTTAAACGTTACACTAAACACACACATTTATTAAATTACTATACCTTTAAAGCCTCCTCCTCTACTTTGTTTTATTTTATTTTTTATTAGATAGCTGATCACTGGTGTACAAATGTAAAGGATCATATCAATAAATGATTATGAAATGTCCAACTGTAAAAAAAAAAACAAACAGCCAAATTTCACAGACTGCGTGTGTCTGGGGGGGTTGCTTGTTTGGTGTGTTATTCTAATCTATGTTGCTACATTTCATACTTTGCTTACCATTTAGCACAGTAGCTGCTTTTGTTTGTAAACCTAGAATGTTTCAATGACCATATTGCAATTAGGAAGTCAATGTTAATGCTATGTTATTGTGTTTGTAGGCATGTTGTTTCATTGTAATAATATGTCAGTTTTACTACCTAAATGTTTGTTCTGCATGAATATTTTCTAATCCAGTTTTCCACCCTTGATATGTTCAAATTGCATAATGGTTTGGTAAGTAATTTTTGAATGCAACATTTCTTGGGCAATTTTTGAACTTTTTTTTAATTTTTTGGAAGTGTGGGTTTACATGTGTTTGGTGTTTTTTTTTTTTTTTAATTTGTCATGTAAATTTAATGGTGTCTGTGTGGTCTCTATATTTTAATGTGATCTTTTTGAAAATGTGTTTATTTTGAATAAAGTTGTTTGAAAAATGATGTAGTTGTTATTTGTATTTTTTAATTTTTGGTTTGTTTTTATGTGATCTCCTTTACGCTCTCCCAGGAACTTTTAACCTTGGGTGATCCAACAGACCTACAATTTAACAAGTCAATTGTGATGGTTTTTATACAGTTCCTTTCTATGATTTGTTGAAAGGCTAAAAACAGCACAATTGTCTTATTAAAAGTGTTAGTTGTTTGCTGCGCATTGTTGTGCACCAATGGGGTCCCGCTATGTGTGCGTAAACTGTGTTCTATCAGTTTAAAAACTCACCGGCCACTTTTGCAGAGAATGATTCTCATTCCGGTAAGTTTTTCTTTTTATGTGTGTATTGTTTGATTTGTTTCATGTGCACCCATGTATGTACATACATGCATATATGTGTGTATGCATTTA
>NC_092864.1:8591947-8633048 GCF_032062135.1 Pyxicephalus adspersus
AATATGTACATAATACATTTAAATACCAATATGTGACAAAGGCAACGAGGGGGGTCAAGTAGTTTGTAGTGGAAACCATGCAGACATTTGTACTCAATATTTGTGGAAAAAAATGACAAAACATTGCTGAAGAATTGCTAAACTTCAGAAACCGTAATTAGAAACCAGGCACAAAAACATTGCAGCAACAGATGAAGCTAACAATATGAGAATTACAAAGTCACATCAATGCATACCATCCAAGAAAACTTACTTGATTAACCCCGTCCAGGTAAAATAGCAATAATGAAAATGCATATTATGCGTATTTGTATACATTTAAATGTGTTTTGACATACACACACAAGTGAAATCAATAAATGTTCCTTGATACATGTATTAGAACATCTTTGCCAACAATTTTTTTTTCAAAATCTTTGATTTCTCCAAAGCCAAACTAGAAGGAAATTTGAATCAGATCCTAAATGCTTAGTCATATTTTTTTTTTACATTTATACTGTTGTGTGATGACATATTATAAAGTGTTAATTAGTATGTATACAGCTTGACATCAATTAATTTGCAGTGTTGCAACCAAACAAAAAAGTATCAAAACAACATGTGCAACAAATGTAACAATAAATGAACAAATAACAATTTTGTGAATGAGTATAATGTAACATAAAAATGAACATTAAAGATTCAAATTGACCTGTAATGGACTGTAGATGCGCACAGAAGAGGGAGCAGGTGTGCGCTAATCAATTGGTCTGACCTCACCATTGACAGGTTAACAGATCCTCATGAATCGCACAGCTGAAAACTAATCAGCTTAATTGCCGTATTCTCGACTCCTTTTGCTCATTTATCAAAGCAGGAATCCAGCTGGCAAGTGTAGGTGAGTGAACTAGCACTCGACTCCGGCTGGCGGTAATATGCCTTGTATATCAGCTTACATGAGCTCACCTAATAAGTCAGGGCCAGTGTGTTTATATTTCGCTACCAGGGCCTATCAGGGAAACTAAAACACTTAACTAAAAGAACAAAAAAGAATGTAGTGGCGTTATCTTTCAATAATGACATCTGTTCTGGTAATGACTATTAGAGGTGGGACTGTTGATTTTGTTGTGTTTCTTTACCTGAAAGTTTAAAATATTCTCCCACAGAGGGGACATATAAAGTAATACAAAGTTGGCAAATGCTCTGACTTCTATACATCTATGAAACAGTTGGCTTTGGATATATTTTACCTTTTCATAGTTTATCTGTTTTAAATATCTTTGTATTTAATATTGATACTAATGTATGAAAATTTGTATATCAACTTAGCTAACAATTCGAGTTAAAAAAAACACTATTCTATGTCAGGGGAGAACAATTTCAGTTGAGACTTTAGTATGTATGTTAATTGCTGTTTCTCTGGAGGCTTCTCTTTCTTTCGTGGGAAATGCACAGAATAGAGATCAGAAGAATATAAAATTCACCCTACGTTCATTGAATACATAAACATACCTACAAATACTTTTGTTGCTCCAGAGTTTGTGTATTCTCTCCCTGTTCGGGTCACCTCCAGATGTTTTGATATTCTCCCAGAATCTGAAAAAAATGGTAAATCAACTGGCCTCATACTGTGATGTGTTCTCAGTATTCTCATTCTATACATTCACATCAACACTCACTTACATATCCATCAGTCATAGTGGGTTTACTATAACTAGGAAATTTAAAAGACAGATAATATTGCATACTATAATGTGTCCAGGTACTTAAAAATGCCATCTACAGAAGGTGCTCTAAAGTTTTGTATTCTCTCCCTGTTTGTATGGGTTACCTCCAAAAAATAGGTGAACCTGAAGGTTTCCTTTATCTAATTTCAATTTTGTGATAATGTTTTTTCTTTAACATTAGAGATAAACTCATTTGTCCGCTGACCTGGTGTCACCATATTTACAGAGGGGATCAGTTAGTAAGTAAGCTTTTACCATTTACTAAACTTTTATATTATATTTATATATATTCACATTTGAATGTGTAGTACAATGTTTCACATAGTAAATGTTAATAAAGTGTATTTAGATGCTGGATAATCCTTATATTGCTATAATGAGAGCCATGAATAATGATGTATTCCTAGTGTACAGTATACTATACATTTCAGCAGAATGACATATATATATATATATATTTGAAAAGGGTTATAGGACATAAAAATTAAGCATCTTATTTTTTTTTAATATTATCATTACAAATGTGTTTTGTTTTGCTCCCCACATTTAGCAATAAATGTATTGACTTTTATGTCTAATGTCTGTCATGTTTAAAGCTTCATAAAATATTGTACAAATATTATAAGTTTAGGGAAGTGTAGGGAAGCAACCTGAGGATGAGATAATAATTTCTATTGTTTAATGCTTTGATACATTCATTAGCTTTTATTGTGAATTTAAAATGCTGTAAAATGTATTTGGATCAGTTTTACAATGCGTCTAGTGTAATCTAGTTTGATTACTGACTGTTGTGAATTGCTCTTGTATAATTGCGTGCTATCACCACCAAACTTGTGTACAAAACAAATCTAGATAATGTTTAACTCTCCTATTTCTTAAAAAAAGAACAGTATTACCTAAAGTGTAATCTTTTAATGGCAGGAGCTGATCATGGACTGTTGTGTTATTTGCAATAAGTGAAATTATAATCAACACATTTCGTCAACAAATCTATATACTGTTTAACTCTTGCAAAACGGCATTGCAATATCCCATGGAGAGCAATACATCTATGCTAGAATTTTATATTTTACCATTCTTTGTGAATTCAGGCAATAAACTGTTTATATTCAACACTGTTTTTTTTTTCGTAATCTATTTGATTGCAATTTTTATAAACCTCACTATCATTACAGTGATATGTTTAGATCTCCATTTACACACCCCAATGTATCTATTTATCTGTAACTTATCCATCATTGATATTTGTTACACAACTATTATTGTTCCGCAACTTCTCTTCATCTTACTCTCTGAGAATAACACCATATCCTACATACAATGCAATATCCAAATATATTTTTTCTTTCTAGCAGACAGTGCTGAGATCACAGTTCTATTTATAATGGCGTATGATCGATATATTGCGATTTGTCACCCTTTACATTATCACTATATACTCAACAAAAAAATCTGCATATTATTAACAATGGTCATTTGGATCTGTGGCTGTTTAAATTCATCTTTATTTATATGTTCCATCTTACAAATGACCTTCTGTTCTTCTTTTACCATTCACCAGTTTTTCTGTGATGCTAAAGCTCTCATCAACATTTCTTGTGGTGGTACTAAAATGTTTTATATTGTCATGTACACAGAGAGTTTCATATTCGGGGTCGGTCCAATTATGTGCAACATATTGTCATATATAAATATTATGAAGGTAATACTTTGTATTAAATCTAAAGATGGCAGAAGAAAAGCCTTCTCCACCTGCTCATCCCACCTCACTGTTATGGTCATCTACTATGGATCAGCTTCATCTGTGTATATGATTCCACCATCAGATCGCTATGAAATATTGGAACAGATTTTAACAGTGTTCTACACTTCAATTGTCCCCATGCTGAACCCTCTTATATACAGCCTAAGAAACCAAGAGGTAAATAATTCTTTGCAGAAATTATTAACATAACGCTAATAACACTAATAAGACAATGGGGATGACTTACAAACAATATTTAGACTGTTCAGTTATCAAAACAAATTATCTCTCTGAACCCCAAAAAATGGACTAAAGGTTTTGTTTTTCCCTAAACATGCCTTATATGAGATTCATATAACCATCTTCCTTTTAACTAACTTCCTTTGTTGGAAAATTAAAGATAACTTTTTATAAAGTTATAAAGTTTATAAAGTTTATAACGTTTATAAAGTTTATAAAGATAAACTATTTGTATAGGTAAAGAGCATGTCTACCCAGGTCCTAGAGACACAAAGCTCTAGTTTAGGTGAAATTTGAGGTGAATCTGAGGATTTTAAAGCTCTTTACAACTGTCTTTATTATAAAAATATTTTATATAGTGTGTTTTACACTTTTTTTTTCCTTTGGACATGACACAGTTCAGTGCTTTAAAAAATCGGAAGCTTAAAAAAATTTTACCTAATAGGATGCCTCTGCTTCACACTCTGCATTGGGGTCTGTTGTAGCTGCTAATTTCTAATAAAATTCAGATGCTATTTTTCAAGTATTGTCTTGCCCCACAGCCCTTCACCCCCTCCCAAAATTAATTAAATCATTAAAAAAGAGCATACTTAAAAAAAAATTAAAAGAAGACTCAGATTGCTTGGTTACGGCCTTAACTCAAAATTGAATCTTGCCTGATTTCCTTATCACTAGTTTTTACGACTTTACTACTAAGTCAACCAATAGTAAACATGTTTATAAACAGATTAATTTTTCTTACAGAATGTACCTTGTGAAACAAATAAACATAGAGGGATCTTGAAAGGCAATTAATCAAATGATGGCTTAAGGCCTAACCAGCATTTAGTGATCATCTACATCATCAACTAATTACCTCCAAACATCCCTCTTATTGTTTCAGTTCAATACAGACTTTGTTTAACATTGCTAAGCCCCAGTGAAGGAAAACTGTACAACCCTTGACAAACATTGGCATTTTATAGCACAAAAGTCTAAATAAAATGAATATAGAAGTTTATTCATTTTGGTTTTTGATGCTTTTCTTCTTCAAACCAGCAAAAAGTTTTATGATCTTTTCTTATTTTTTCAAAAACTAAAATTTGATTGTACATACACCTTATTAAACAGAAACGAGACAGCAGGTGATTTAATATGGCTCAAATGTGTATATGTGATTTTACAAGGTATATACGAGAGTACATTCTTAATTACATTCTCAATAATGTGATACTTTTGTGTTTTAGCACTGAGCTATCTCAATTTGTGAACTCCCGATGAAGCAGTTTATCCATAAAATGTGTTGAGAATTTAATGAAGTTATAACAATATAACAAGGAAAAAATCATATAAGTCTTTGTAAAAATTGTAAGATTAGGAATGTAAATAAATGTGTATGGGGATGTGACGGATAGTACATTGATATCTGGACTAAAAGGAACTAATTAGTTCCTGGAATCACATTTGTTAGCTGAAACGTGATTTTCCATAGGTTTCTATAGAAAATCATTTCATTTGTTCTGGATGCTGCCTACAATTAGGACAGATGTTTGTTTCAACATATTATTAGGTAGTGTGGTGTCGGTTACTGTATAAAATCCTCACTGTAAGTTAATCACAAACAAAGCAAAAAAAAAAAAAAAAAACTTTATGGAGCCTAAACATTCATTAACTTCTGGAGCAATCTGTGTTTCGTATGCAAAAAGAAACAACTGCAGAGTTTGTCTTGGTCAATAAAGGGTTACAAAGGGTTGCAGAAGAGCTCAGTCCTTAAAATCACCCACAACCTCAGCTGTGTTTATCAAAAGATTTCATCTGCAAGTCATGAAACCCCCATGAACCCCCCCCCATTAAGCTTCTATCCTTTACACAAGCAGCAGGTTAGCTTTTTTTTTTTTAGACCATATTAGTGTAATTAGTCCATATTCGTTAGCTGAGTATCGTAAACAGTGGGAAAAAAATTGTTAGTTGGAATAATCATTAGCAGGGCCACTTGTTAGCCGAGGTACTGCTATATGTTATGTTACAAAATATACTCATTAGGTGGAGACCCATGTGATCAATTTTATATTGTGTTAATAATGATGATATCATATGTGCTTTTATGAAATAAAACGATTTTAATTAACTGAATGTTTTATTCTTTGAAGATACATGCCCTAAAAATCTCAAATCAATAATAAAGTGTATCTATTGTCTAATTGACGATAAGAGGATGTGGTAGATTTATCCTGGGGTATTCCTTTTTTAGTTTCCTATAAAATGACATTAGTAAACATGACCAAAATAAATGGTAAATCTCCGTCTGACAAAGATTCTAACCTTTTCACACATAATTTAAAAAAAATACATAGAGATGAATAAAAAATTTGCCTTAAAATCACTAGTTACCCAAAAAGAGCTACAGAAGGTCCTTGTAAGGCCCGGATCTATGTTGGTATTCCCCAGACACCTATCCCCCAATCTATGCCACAGTCTTCGCCTATAGCAGCCCCTGCTCAGCCTCGGGAGACTGGTTGTGTCTCCCAGCACTCGGTTGCCCCAGGACTTGGTGCGCAAAGAATGGTGTCTGGAGATAGACCGGCAGCCGACCCAGAACACAGGGAATCAGTCCATCCAGCGCAGTACAAAGGCTGGGGCAAAAACAGAGTCGGGGTCACAAGCAGAGATCGGTCCAGGCAGAATTCAAATGAGTAATCAAAAATCAAGCATAGGCCAGCAACAGGAAAATTCACAAAAACACTCCAACACAGGTCAGCCCAGCAGATGCTATAACAGACACCTCTGACGGGGAGCAGAGAGGCTATAAAGCCCCAGCAGCCAATGACAGCATGGGAATCAGCTGCCCACAACTCAATTCACTTCAGCTATGCAGCCTCAGTGCAGAGGATGCTGAAGGAAACCTCAGCCACAGGGATGCTGCAACCTACAGGGTACTAATCCTGCAACCCCAGTGCTACCGTGAGCACAGCCACCGGAGAGAATACGCCCTCCTGCGGTGAGGTATCGCCTGGGTACTTACGCCTGGAGGGCGCCTCCTAACTGTCATACTGCTCTACAGTTTGTGTATTCTCTCTATGATTGTGTGTTTTTCCTCTTTGTTCCTATGCCTTCTAAGAACCCAAAGAAAAAGGTAAAAGAACTGGCTTATCTTTGGACACACATGCACACACATAGATCCTTGATATTATGGTTAGATTTCTTTACCTGTTGACCTATACACAAAAGAGCCACCATATCAATTGTCACTTAGCTATTCCATCTTGAGCCTTGTAGTCAACGTGATCAAGACCTTATTAACATAGATTTAACAGTATCATAAACTTTTTTAAAAAAATATTAATTTGAAAGTACAATTGACATAGACACACTTTAAAAACATTTTGTTTATTAATTTAATGTTGTGCTAAAATTATTGTGAAAAACAGAGGATAAACAACTTATGGTTGACATATATGAATTGCACAATAGAAAAATTTAACATAAATAAATTTGCTATGAATTTATAGATAAAATACATAAGAAGGGAATGGGTTAGGGCCTTTTAGATTTAACGAAGATACAGTGTTACACTACACAAGAACATTATTTTACTAAAGAATAATTTTTTCTTTAATTGTTGAATTGTTTAACTGATGCTCTGCGCAGGATAAAGAAAAGTAATTTATTCTGCACATTACAAATTTAAAATCAGCATTTTTTTTTTCATTTATTTTTTCATATTAATGTTTGTAAATGTTTTTGCAATTTATTAAGAGGACCTGTAAAACAAAAAAAGCACACTGAGTTAATGAAATATTATCTTGTTTTATATTGTGGTTTGAATAAATTATTCCACTACTAGATACTCACTTTCAACTGCTAGATTTTTTGGGTAGCCCAGGGATAGGATGCAGGCTGATTTTATATCAAGATAAAGGTTTGTGGATCCGTATACAAAATTACAAACTTTAATGGTAAATTCCTTAGTAAATATACATTTAAATTACATTTTAAAATGTTGTATTTTTTACAGTTCTAGAATTTTGGTCACCCAAATTAAAGTATAATCGTGCTAAAGTAGGATCTTTACATTTTACATCTACATTTCAAAGCCCAGATATATTCCAAATATTTATCATCATATTATTTCTTTACAGCTATACTCATCAACTATATATTATAATATTTCAACTCTTACTCTTACTCTTACAAAAAAAACATACATTTTCTAGCAAAATAGTTAAAGTTCCACAGAAAGTAATATATCTTTGCTAGAATTCTACATTTTGCTATTTTTCATGAAAGTTGAGAATAATCTGTTTTTTATTTAACATTGACTACTTTTTCTTGATCTATTTGATCGGAATACTGGTAACTTTGCTATTGTCACTGTGACATGTTTGGATCACCGTTTTCACAATGTAAATCCAATGTATCTATTTCTAGGTAATTTGTCTGATACTGATATATGTTACATAACTGTTAATGTTCCATAACTCCTCCACATCTTATTCTCTGGGAAAAACATTGTATCTTTCACACAATGCTTTATTCAGATGTATTTTGTCTTTCTAGCAAGCATTACCGAGATCACAGTTAAATTTATAATGGCAAATGATTGATATGTTACAATTTGTCACCCTTTTGACTGTCATCGAATACTTAGCAAGAAAATCTGCATATCATTAATGATGGTCACCTGAATCACTGGTTTTCTAAATGCATCTTCAATTTCAAGTCCCATATTAAAAATGATCTTCTGTTATTCTTTTACCATTCACCAGTTCTTCTGTGATGATAAAGCTCTGATCAACATTTCCTGTAGATGTAATGTATGTAGAGTTTTCAGTATTTTGGCTTATTCGGGTTACATGCAACTTGATGTCATATGTGAAGATTATCAGGATAATACTTCAAATTAAATCTAAGAACAGCAGAAGAAAAGCCTTCTCCCCCTCCTCATCCCATCTACTGACCATCATGACCATCTACTATGGATCTGGTGCAGCTGTGTATATGAAACCACCATCAGAACCATATGACCTACTGGAACAGATCTTATGTTACAATGTTTCACAGCACGGTGTTGCCCAGTGTTGAACCCTCTCATATACAGCTTATGAAACAAAGAAGTAAAGAACTCTTTGCATAAATTGTTGCCATAATTCTAACAAGACAATTTTTAACACAAGCCCTGAAATGGGGATGAAAGTTAGGCCTAGATCAAGTGATCTAGGTTAAGGTAGAAGCTAATCTACAAACCTAGCAGTCATATAGACTGTAAATTCAACATCTGCCAATTTATTTGATAATTCAATTTTATTAAGGACGTACATCTCTTTGCACAGAAACTTTATTCTCAGTTAATGTTTGATGTGGGAAAGAGATGAATTTAAATCTTATGACATTAAAGATTTTCGAGTCCTTAAGGATCTCATTCAATTATTACAGGAGAATGAAACTGAATCACTTGTTGATTCATCTGTAGAGACACCTAAACTATGTTTAACTCAATCTCTTTCCCTGGAAACAACTCCTGAAGTCAAGCAACAATCAAGAAATTTCCAAACTTTCCCTTAAATCCACAAATCTCAGCTTTTGTTAATCAAGTTACTAGCGAGATTGAACAACTAAAGATTAAGACTACGTACCCACACAACTTATCAAATGACCAAAGGTTGGCACTGAAAGCTTTATACTTTAACATATCTATTGTAAATAAACTAGCTGATAAGGGTGGGAATATAGTTATACTGGATAATGATCGATGTGCTTGAAAATTTTGAAAAATAGAGAGTGGTACCAAATGATTCCTCTCAAATCAACTGATGAATTTAACAAAGAATTTCATCTTATCAAAAAGGAATTATTTATAAACAGACATATGAATTTTTATTAGTCCCTTATCCTAAATTATCAACGTTTTATGCCCTCCTAAAGGTGCATAAATATATTAGAGATCCTCATGGATGCCCTATTATTTTGGGTTTTGGGAATTTGACCACTAATACAAGTAGATTGGTAGATCTCTTACTACGTCCACATGTATTTGGATCACCGTCCTTTACAAAGGATACCCTGGATTTATTAAAACTAATTGAAGATCTAAGCATCCCTCCTGACTCAATCTTAGTTATCATTGACATTGAGGCATTAGTTTACAGCATCCCAAATGTTTTGTGCACGAAAACCATTGAGATATTTCTAAAAGAAAGAAATCAAACACTTTGGCCATATGCAGAATTTTTTTTGGATTTGCTGAAATTTGTTTTAACTAGAAACACATTCTCTTTTGACTATCAGCTATACTTGCAGGTCCAGGGCGTAGCCACCCCTTGTTCCCCTAGCTATGCCAACTGTGGGGGAGATACATAGACAAAGTTTTTTTGATTTGGACTGGAAATATTAATCTGTAAAATGAATTCTGTGCCACAATTCAAGTCAATAATTTCAACTTGAAATTTGACACTCTCGGGTGTCATTTTTGCATGTCTCTATCGGTAAGCATGCGGATGATGCTCTAACATCTTCTTTGTATTGTAAACCAGGCAACACTATTCTCTTTGCTAGAAGTGCACATCCAGCCACATTAATTTGCAGTAACACATACTCTTAGTATTTGAGGGTTAGGAGAAATTGTTCTGATAATATTGACTTTGAGAGACATGGTAGAAATTTACGTGATCAATAATAGCAAAGGGGATACATCAAAAAATGTTTGAAGAAAGCTTACCAAAGGACTATTCAACATGACAGAGGCCATCTATTATTTTCCAAGAAATCAACACAAAAGGACAATGCAATGAGATTGAATATTATTATTCAAGAGATTTTGATACAGTTCGTTACATTTGTCTTAAATATTCACCTCTGCTCACAAGTGATCCTAAGATCAAATAATTGGTTTCTGAGAGACCCCAAATTGTGTACAAGAAAGTGTCATCCATTGGTTAAAAGTCACTTCCAATCAGATAAGCCTAATATATGTGAAAATCTTGGCACCTTTAAATTCCAGAAATGTAAACAATGCAAGTGGATTTATGATGCTAAGGATACCACATTTTCGGACGTACTTCCTCAAGTTTTAAAATTGCAACCTAAACACTTTGTGAATTGTGCTACCACTGGGGTTATATACTTAGCTTTTTGTACATGTGGAAAATATTATGTGGGAAAGACTAAATGTCAATTACGCAAATGCATATACAAACATGTTAACTTAATTTGTTAACGGCAAACTTATTACTCCATTAAGTCGTCATATTGGACTTGAACATAATTATGATACATACGCATTGAGAATAATTGCATTGGACGCAGTCTATCTAGATTTTAGGAGTGGTGACATTGACAAATTATTGTTGCAATACGAGTCTAGATGGATCTATCCGTTGAAAGAAAATCGATAACCGGGACAAATCAAATGTCCATATTGTAATTGGGACAACAACTTTTTTTGTCCCTTTTAATTAGCATATAATCATGTGCCCTGTAGGCTGTCTCATTTTTCCATTTCCAAACCCGTTCCAAAGTTGTTTTAATCTATCCCACATCATCCCCTTCCAAAACCCTACAATCCATTCCCCCATATAATCATTATCCCATGTAATCTTTTTACCTATTATTGATCCCTTTACTCTCTCCCCTCTTTATACTTATCTTGATTGTTTTATCCTTACCTTCAGTAACATTTATTTCTATTCTAATAAATCATACAGACTAATTGGATCCCCCTCTTGATACTACTATCAGTGTAGACTGTTGCGATGTGGTGCGCAGGAATGTGGCTGCGTTCCATCTGTCATTTCCGGTTTCACCATCAATACGTGCTTATGCACATGTACGTCTAGTCGCAGGTCCCGGAAACCCTGGACTGAGGTAAGTATTTATGGGGGCTGCCTCAATTGCCAACACATATACAGAGGAGAAACTATCCCTGTGATTCATTTGTACAATTGATTTCTATATACCTTTCATGGATTTCCTGATACCTTCATCTGGTAAATACTTTTCACGTTCACGTACATATATATTTTTTTCTGTATATTGAACTCCCTTATATGGGAGATTATATACTTAGTCTGCAGTGACCAATTGTCACTGTATACATATTGTTTTGTATTTTTTCATTGTTGATTATTCCTTATAATTGGTTGACCTGGGATGCTCTAGTTTCTACTAGTGCACGTGACATTACTCCCAGGACACTTTTATGAAGGTTACCCTTATATACAATCGGATCTTGAGTTTGCAAGATTGGGGTACATCCCCTTGAATTACTTCCGTCCAGATCCCAATGACGGTGGCATGATATGTTGGAAGGTTCACCTATAGTAGAAATTTTTTTATATATGTTTTTTGCTCACAATGAATTTATGAATAATATTGTTGTATCTTATATTGAGGACTTACCTTTTTTACATTTGTTTCCTGATGAAGTGGACTTATATCTAGGAAACGCATTCAAAACCTCTGTACCTATACTTCATATTGATTGTACTACTCTGTTTTTTCTACACTTTTTAATTGTGTAACAATTGTATGTTCCTTGCTTGAAATTGTTGTGGGTTTAGTATGTACAACATATGACATAACGTATGTAAAAAATATGACTTAATAAATCTGTTTTTATTACAAATATTGTTATGCTGCCTTAAAAGTCCCTTATGGTACAGCATTGCTTGATTTTTTGTGTGTCCTATAATATATGTGATATGGCAGCTGCCTAATATATGAGGAATTGAAACCTTTTTCTCTTGCTGTATCAGCAAATATGGATTAGGATCTCTCTTATCTCTGTTAGAAAAATACACCCTCAATATCTGTTTAGATGACCATTGCAACCAGAGCAAAAATGGTTGTTAATTTACATTTTTACACTGGTGACCATAAATAGAATAAAGGGATTGTCTTTCAGTATGCCGTTTGTTTGGTGGCTTTTAATAGAGGTGGAAAATTTGCTTCTGTCATGTCAAGTAGAAAGTACAGGAAAATGGACAGAAATTCCAATGTCACCCGTAGTGATTGTCAGATTGTCCCTTCAAAGCTGGTTCTGTCTTGGATCAGAGCTATTTTGACCTTTGTCTGAGTTCCAATCTGACAACCAGCAATATTAAAATACAGAAATTCAATTAACTTTTTTAATTTGGTTGTCACCCTACTATGTGTTCTAGGCTTACCTGTGACTCAATCCCGGCACAACTAGGCAGAATGTAGAGCTGTGTGAAGTTAGTTGACACATGTTCACTGATCTTACCTGCAAAGAATGAACCTGGAAACTTTCAGGTATAAGTAGTTTTGGGTTCAGAGTTATTAAAACTCTAGCAGCTCTGCCAGAGATAGAAGAAAATCATGCGCAGTCTGTGCTTAATCAAACTGAGTTAGGTTGAGGTGTGAGCTTTGGAACATGACATGCCCCCTAAAATATTTTTAAATAAATCCTATAGCCTATAATTGTAGGGGTCTGCCTTTTTCTATCTGATTGCTGAGTTGTAACTTTGTAAATAGCAAATAAAGTTGTTGAAGTTTTCCTGCCCCTGATAGTGGCCTGGGATATAGAGAAATGCAGGAGGTACAGGGACAGAGATGAGAACATGTGCTCAGCCAGCCTCTGCTAACAGAGACCCTGTCCTGGGTGGAGGCACTGCCATCTTTATTAGTATCCTCACTCTTCCACATAGCGAAGGCTCAGGATCCTCTCTGTTATCTACAGGTTAGCGCCATAGCCTGTTTTGTGGGAGTCATTCACATTACCCCCCCCCATAATAGGGCTACATAATTTACATTTTAAAATTAAATGAAAATCTTAACCCCCACACACACACACACACACACTTTCTTTTGCATTCATGTACCTTCAAGTTAGGTGTAATCCTCAGGTGTACATGTGAACAAAAACTACAATTATGCCAAACATTTTAGATCACCACACATGCTTTAGTGGGAGCAATATCTCCAGTTAGTTCTAAAAATTACAAAATATTTTTATGTGACTGTTTTTGATAAAAAAATGTCTGGCCACTGGACATTTTCTATCAAGGTCTTATTAGGAATAAAAGACTGCAGATAATAAAGAAATGTAAAACTGGCCAGCAGCAGAGGATTTGTAATGATAGAGTATTGGCCAAAATAAAAAGAAAATACGGGTGTTTTTCGATAAGAATTAAAAGACCACAAATGATGCAGTAATGTAAAATTAGCTAGCAGCAGGACAACTTTAAATAGAAAATCTAGGTCCAAATTTTTTACAGACAAAGTGAACAGATTGGGGCATTATTACAAGAGTTATGATACGACATAGGATACAGCCACGTAAAAGGATACATCAGTGTAAAATTGTGGGAGAGTTTAAATTATGAATTAAAAGGTCTAACTATTACACTGGGGAACAATTTTGAACAAATTTTTTGTTGACTTCAATTGTTAAGCTTATTTACACTAAAATAGGTATGCTGATTCTGAAAGTGCAGTTAGTTTTCCTCTATCATGTCAGTTTTTTTCTCACTTATGTTATTGCGATTACTGTAGCGAGGATTTGTATAGGCTATTCATTTACACACAAGACCCAAGTGTGGTCAGAGGTTGTGCGCTCCTCCACGTAGTGAAAATGTATTTTTCTACCTACACACGTATTTCCTTTCTTTCAGATCATGTCTGGCTCTGCTGTTTCTAGTCGTAAGTGTCTAAACAACCCTGATTCATTTTGTTATATCGGTGGCACTTTCACCATTCCCAGTTAAAGGGCGAACATCAGCACATTTTTAGAGCAAGCCTATTTGGCATATTTCAAAGTTAAACATGGTGATTAGGAAAAGTCTTGGGACCCTCATAAGGTGTGCAAACAGTGTGTTGAGGGTTTACGGATGTGGACAAAGGGAACACGTGATAAGATGCCATTCGGTACACCTATGGTTTTGCGAGAGCCAGGAGATAATTTCAGTGACTGTTACTTTTGTATTATGAAAACTTCAGGATATAACAAAAAAAATAAATGTAATAATGTAGTAAATGTAACATAGAGTATCCTAGTCTACCATCAGCTATACGCCCAGTGGCTCATTCAGATGACATCCCTGTGCCGGTTTTCGCTACACTACCCTCTCAGAAGAACATGATTATGGTGATGAACTAGGTGACAATATTGATGAGGAGTTTGAAATTGAAGAGGACTCTGTTCATAAGGGATTTGATGGGCATAGGGTACAAATAGACCCCCAAGTGGTGTTCAAACTTCAACATTCAATCTCTTGGAGTTCGGTGTTAATGTTATTATTAAGGGTGATTGATTCACAATGATTGATCTGCAGCCCTGACAGAGATACGAAAATGCTAAGAAGTTTGAAGAGGAAAGTCATGTATATCCTTCATGATTTTCACTTGCAATATTATTTCTAGGGAATGCTCCCCTGTGTGATTCCCTTATCAAACTCTTTAGAATATTCCTAACTATAGAAATTAAAAGTGCAGGCCTTTGGTTCATTGGTAATCTTCAACCTTTTTTTTAATTGCTTAATTAGATGCAAAAATGCTAAGCAATTTGAACAAGATAAGAGGTGTGGTAAGAAAGGGATGATGTATACATAAGAATGTACAAATACTAGCAGGAGTTTCATATAATAACTTCTTGATGTAAACTGGCCATATCTAGGACATAGAACCTAAAATTTTAAAGCTCTCCATGGCTGGATAAGAAACATTTTCATCAGTGCTGCGTAATGTTGGCATTATATAAATCCTGTTTATTAATATTTATTATTATTATTATTATTAATAATAATAATAATAATAATAATAAAAAATAATCAGTGAATCTGAACAATCCAGCAATTCTTGAATGGAATTCTTAAAAGTAATTTGCTATTTCTTAGCAAATGTTTTTAATCCCGGACCAGATCCATTCCAGGTTTGCTGGATCACTGGGGTTCATTAATGAAAGTGTATCTTCTACAGTTTTGGAGAGCTTAAAAAAATCAATCCCATTGTTTCCTTTTTTTTTTTTTTTTTTTTTGCGTGTGTGCAGTTGGCATTATATGTCTCCATTTCCTTTTTCTGATTATGAATCACAACATGGAGCAAAAAGATATATTTTCAAAGTTTGAACAGATGCTCTTGAAAACGTTGTCCTTTCCCAGTGGCAATCATACACATATTTGATTTTATATTACATGACCGTGGTCACCAGGACAAGTAAAGGGTGAATCTTAACCTTCCTAACATTTCAATCCTTACATACAAAACTAAGAAAAAATATGTCTATATTAGTTTACCTTATCATTGTTAACTTATCTTAGATAATTCACAATTAATACTAAAATTAAAATGTTATCGAACAACAAAAATAGGAAAGGAATTATCTATAAATAGTTAATTCATCTTAGATATTTCACAATTATTACTAACATGAAAATGTTATAAAACAGTTTGGTTAGAAAAGTTGGCTGTTATACATCTGTAAGAGCAACTTCAGTAGAAAACTCGATGTCAATTAATGTTTTCTTAAGGGATTCACCTATTTTTACAGTAAGTTTCAGTACAAAGCAGAGATCAGAAGAGTATAAATAAACTTTTCCGGTATTCACTGGTTGTTTAAGCAGAGCTACAGTTTCCCTATGCTTTAGAGTTTGAGTATTCTCTTCCCATTTGTATGGGTTTTCTTTAGGTTTTCTGATGTCCTCCCAGAATTCTAAGAAAAATGAACGTGAACTGGTTTGACAATTTGCTATTTCTTTACCATACTCATACATTCATTTAGTCACAGTAGGCTTACCATTGCAGTTTTTTTTATTTTAAGAAAGATTTTTTTCAGGTAGTTAAAGGTTCCAGCTAAATATCCACATTTAACAAAAAAGAATGTTTTTATTGACCCATTCTGATTCTATTTTTAAAACTTTACCTTAATAGCAAAATTAAAACAGTTTTACTTGTTTGTCTTTTTATACATATAAATAGTATGTTTATAATATAATAAAACACATAAAGTTTACGAGATAGTGTAAGGATTATCTTTTTTATATAGTATAAATTAAAAATTACACAAATATTATGTTTTAATTTTATACTTACTTTTATATTTTATTTTTTATTATATTTTATATTTACAGTTAGAGTCTTTGAATAACCAACTCTAAATAATGAGTTAATAAACTGTAATTTGTTATGTGGCTTTGTGATTTTTTATAATACGTTGGATCAAACTTCAAAACTTAAATACAAAGCCACACTTTTTTTTTTTTTTTTTAATTAGCCTAACTACCTGCAGAAAGGAAATAAATAAATAACTATTTAAGCCCTGTATGCATTGTGCAGACCAGATCAATGTATTATAGAGTTAGAGTTAATATAGAGTATATGAGTGTATTGATTTGAAGATATATTGGACAAGGTTTTATTATGTCTAACTTTTTCATTTTTTTTTTAAATCTACAGGCAAAAATTATTTATAAGTAACTTACTAATAAGCACTGTGCATAAAATGCTAATTTCATTAAATTTTAAATGTATACATTCAATTACAATTATTCCTATACAAAGCATGCCAAAAATTTTGCCAAAAAGCATGCCAAAAAAGACCTTTTCTGTTTTTTTTTTTTTTTTAATACCACACTTTAAAATTTACTGAAAAAACACAAAAAATGTCACCTATGACATATAAAAATGGACATAATAAATTAAAACGTTCATAAATCTGTAAAAAAAATCAATAGGGAGCATGGAACTAAATTGGTTTGATAAGGATTAATGGGGGGTATAGAACCGATTTGCAGTGAAGAATAGAGTAAATATTTTCCTTTCAAATTTATATTAGTTTATGTGAATTTGTTGTGGCCATTTATCTGTAAAATAAATTAAAATAAAAGAAATTGAAACAAAAATAAATGAAAAAAAAAACATTTGAATCAATACATATGTATGTAAAATAAGGTAGCTACATTACATTTGCATATTGAAAATGGAATATAATTTTGCAAAAAATAATTAGCAAACCCTGTTATTTTGGCATTCATGTTTAAAAATTTAAGTTCAACTTTGTCACTTAGTATATTATAATCATATATTAAATGTAACAAACTGTTACCAATATTTAGGGATACATTTATAACTCCCCCAAACACACACACACACACACACCTTACACATCTCTTTGTAAGGGAGAACAGATTCAGTTCATGTTGCCAAATAGTCTCAATGGCAAAGGTTAAAGTAAAAACAGTGTATACCAAAAGGGGAAAACTCCCTTGTTAATTATTTCTTGTTTTCCTAAAGGATTCACCTTCTTTTACAGAGCAGAGATCAGCAGTGTATAAAATCTGCCCTATACTGACTGATCACTGACTGCCTAAGTAGAACTACAGAGTGTTATGCTGCTCTACAATTTGTGTATTCTCCCCGTTTGTGTGGGTTTCCTCCAGGTGTTCTGATGTCCTCCCATAATTCAAAGAAAAGGGTAAGTGAGTTGGCTTCAAAATTAACTTTTCACTTAGGTTTTTAGCTATTTCGGTGTAAAATACATTTTAGGGTAGGGATTACCCAAATCCCCATAAATTAATATATCTAGAAAATGCAAACTTTTAGTACTATAATTCATTGGTAGTTTTACATTCATTTAATATGATTTGTTTCTTTATAAAAAGTGTTCAATTTCTCAACATCACCCCGTCTGTTATCGTCAATAAATTGACTCCAACAATCAAGATCTAATTTTCTATTAACCATAACTTCTTTATCCCATTTCCTCAAGAAAGGTTTGCATAACTAGGGAAAATTTTTGACTTCATAGAAACCTTTTTAATTCGCCTACAAAAAATAGTTTTAAAACCAAATTTAATTATTGAACTAACTGAGGACTGGTTGATAGTGATGAACTGTGGATTGCCTGGGAACAATGTTCAGTCTAACCATAATGAATTAATAATGGTATATGAATAAAAGCATGGTAACACTGGAAACAATATAATTGCCACTAAGTAACTCAGAAAAGATGAGCTGAGGCTGATTTTATATTAAACCTAGGGTTTAGTGCATATAGATACAGGATGAAACTTTTTAATGTTGAATAATTTGGTAATGATATATTTATTATTTATTTTGCTCAGTTCTTGGTTACCCCACCCGCATGAAAGTGTAATATTCCTATAGTAGGAACTGATCCTTGGCAGTGGTGAATTTTATATCTACACTACCTGATTACCCGGCATTGCCTGAGTATTTATTTATTGCAATTTTATATTATACTATTATAATATATTATAAGGTCGCATGGTTGAAATGTGTCGATGCGTTTCCGAGTGATGGTGGAACATAGCAGTTTGGTTGAAATGTCTCCATGCGTTTCCTAGTGATCACATACACACATACATACATACATCCAAATATAGCTCTGATATATAGCACAGCGCTGTACAAAAATGACAGGTCCACTCACATGAGTCTCAGTCATATGTATGAGCAAGCAGTTTGCTCGTATAGCAAGTTTGGTTGAAATGTCTGGAACATACATACATACATCCAATTTTATATATATAGATTTCCAAGCCAAGATATCATGCAAATATTTATCATCAGAGCATTTCTGTGTTTACTCATCAAAAATATAATAGAAATCTGTTAAGCCAATATTCAAAAAAATCTATATTTTCCAGCAAATTCGTATAGCAACATTCTATGGAAAGCAATAAATCTATGCTAGAATTCCACATTCTGCCATTTTTCATGAATGTTGAGCATAATCTTTTCATTTTTACCATTGTCTTCTTTTTCTTTATTTTTTTTATTGGGATTTTGGTAAACTTTGCTATTATTACAGTGATCTGTTTGGATCTTCGTTTGCACACCCCAATGTATTTATTTCTCTGTAACTTGTCCATTATTGATATTTGTTACATAACTGATAATGTTCCAAAACTACTCTTCTTCTTACTGACTGGAAATAACACCATATCCTACACAGAATGCTTTATCCAGAGGTATTTTTTCCTTCTAGCAGCCACGATTGAGGACACAATTATATTTGTAATGGCGTATGATCGATATGTTGCGATTTGTCACCCTTTGGACTATCATCGAATACTTAACAAGAAAACATGCATCTTACTAATTATAGTGACCTGGATTAGTGGTTTTTTAAACGCATCTTTTATTTCAAGTTCCATATTAAAAATTATCTTTTGTTCTTCGTTAACCATTCACCAGTTCTTCTGTGATACTAAAGCTCTGCTCAACATTTCCTGTGGTGGGACTGAAATGTTTTACCTAGTCATGTATGCAGAGTTATTAGTATTTGGACTTATTCCAGTTGCATGCAACTTGATATCATATGTGAAGATAATCAAGGTGATACTACGTATTAAATCTAAGGATGGCAGAAGAAAAGCCTTCTCCACCTGCTCATCCCACCTCACCATCCTGGTCATCTACTATGGATCAGCTGCAGCTGTATATTTGATACCAGCATCAGATCAATATGACATAGTAGAACAAATCCTAACAGTGTTCTACAGCACAGTGGTGCCCATGTTGAACCCTCTCATATACAGTCTACGGAACAAAGAAGTAAAGAATTCCTTGCGTAAACTCTTCCACTCTGTCATGCATACATAAACCATTAGTAAATTCTAAGTTGATCTGTATAGTACAAAACTAACGAAAATGTATATATATATAGTCATGGTCAAAAATGTTGGCACCCTTGCATTTATGTCAGAAAACGCACAACCTCTCCCAGAAAAATTGATGCATTTACAAATGCTTTGGTACTGTCATTGTCAGAAAAAAAACTCAGCTGTTTGGGAGGGTTTGGGGTAATAACTGATGTTATTTCACTTCACTTTCTGAAACAATCAATGATTTTTTTTTTCTCCACTGGAATTTTAGACCACTCTTCCTTTGCCAGCTGCTACAGGTCTCTGATTTGAAGGGTTCCTTCTTATAGCTTATTTAGTGGTGACTACAATTAGAAGCAGCTTTCAAACCGCAAACATTAAAAGTCTCCATTGTTGACCATTGCAGTACATCATGTTCTTCATTTATTCTTTAGGGCAATCTGTGGTGGGCAGGAATGTGGCTGCGTTCCGTCTGTCATTTCCGGTTTCATCATCAATACGTGCTTATGCACATGTACGTCTAGTCGCAGGTCCCGGAAACCTTGGACTGAGGTAAGTATTTATGGGGGCTGCCTCAATTGCAAACACATATACAGAGGAGAAACTATCCCTGTGAATAATTTTTTCATTTGATTTCTATATACCTTTCATGCATTTCCTGATACCTTCAACTGGTGAGTACTTAACGTATATGTACATATATATTTTTTTCTGTATATTGAACTCCCTTATATGGGAGATTGTATACTTAGTCTGCAGTGGCCAATTGTCACTGTATACATATTGTTTTGTATTTTTTTCATTGTTGATTATTCCTTATAATTGGTTGACCTGGGATGTTCTGGTTCTACTAGTGCACGTGACATTACTCACAGGACACTTTTATGAAGGTTACCCTTATATACTTTGGATCTTGAGTTTGCAAGATTGGGGTACATCCCCCTGAATTACTTCTGTCCAGATCCCAATGACGGTGGCATGATATGCTGGAAGGTTCACATATGGTAGAAATTGTTATGCAAGCGGGTGTGGACCCACTGTGCCACTGACTGGTTATACTCCGGAGGGGCGTGACTAAGCAGCTACCAGGTCTTCGCTAGAGCCCCTGATGGTGAGGATAGGCTTGGGCTGCGGGGTAGCTGCCAGGTGCCACACAGTGGCGCCGGCACGACCTGCAGTGCTAACAGAAATGTTTTTTGCTCACAATAATTTTATGAATAATATTGTTGTATTTTATATTGAGGACTTACCTTTTTTACATTTGTTTCCTGATGAAGTGGACTTATATCTAGGAAACACATTGAAAACCTCTGTACTTACACTTCATATTGATTGTACTACTCTGTTTTTTCTACACTTTATAATGATGTTACAATCGTATGTTCCTTGCTTGAAATTGTTGTGGGTTTAGTATGTCAAACATATGGATTCATTAGAAGGTGGTAACTGGTATATCATGCTCTGTTTTTTTATGCCCTTGCTGTTGTTCTTTTTAAAAGATATGACTTAATAAATCTGTTTTTATTACAAATATTGTTTTGCTGCCTTAAAAGTCCCTTATGGTACAGCATTGCTTGATTTTTTGTGTGTCCTATAATATATGTGATATGGCAGCTGCCTAATATATGAGGAATTGAAACCTTTTTCTCTTGCTGTATCAGCAAATATGGATTAGGATCTCTCTTATCTCTGTTAGAAAAATACACCCTCAATATCTGTTTAGATGATCATTGCAACCAGAGCAAAAATGGTTGTTAATTTACATTTTGTTGTCTTTCAGTATGCCACTTGTTTGGTGGCTTTTAATAGAGGTGAAAAATTTGCTTCTGTCATGTCAAGTAGAAAGTACGGGAAAATGGACAGAAGTTCCAATGTCACCCGTAGTGATTGTCAGATTGTCCCTTCAAAGCTGGTTCTGTCTTGGATCAGAGCTATTTTGACCTTTGTCTGAGTTCCAATCTGACAACCAGCAATATTAAAATACAGAAATTCAATTAACTTTTTTAATTTTGTTGTCACCCTACTATGTGTCCTAAGCTTACCCGTGACTCAATCCTGGAACAACTAGGCAGAATGTAGAGCTGTGTGAAGTTAGTTGACACATGTTCACTGACCTGCAAAGAATGAACCTGGAAACTTTCAGGTATAAGTAGTTTTGGGTTCAGAGTTATTAAAACTCTAGTAGCTCTGCCAGAGATAGAAGAAAATCATGCACAGTCTGTGCTTAATCAAATTGAGTTAGGTTGAGGTGTGAGCTTTGGAACATGACATGCCCCCTAAAATATTTTTAAATAAATCCTATAGCCTGCACAATGCTATCATGTAGAGATCTTATCAGTTTAATATTAGATTAGAAACTTTAAATAATTTACATTTTAATATTAAAAAATTAAAATCTTCAACCCCCCCCCCCCACACACACACACACACACTCACACACACACACACTTTCTTTTGCATTCATGTACCTTCAAGTTAGGTGTAATCCTCAGGTGTACATGTGAACAAAAACTAAAATTATGCCAGACATTTTAGATCATCACACATGCTTTAGTGGGAGGAATATCTCCAATTAGTTCTAAAAATTACAAAATAGTTTTATGTGACTGTTTTTGATAAAAAATTTGTCTGGCCACTGGACATTTTCTATCAAGGTCTTTTTAGGAATAAAAGCCTGCAGATAATGAAGAAATGTAAAACTGGCCAGCAGCAGAGGATTTGTAATGATAGAGTATTGGCCACAATAAAAAGAAAATACAGGTGTTTTTCGATAAGAATTAAAAGACCACAGATGATGCAGTAATGTAAAATTAGCTAGCAGCAGGACAACTTTAAATAGAAAATCTAGATCCAAATTTTTTACAGACAAAGAGAACAGATTGGGGCTTTATTACAAGAATTATATTACGACATAGGATACAGCCACGTAAAAGGATACATCAGTGTAAAATTGTGAAGTTGCGGGAGAGTTTAAATTATGAATAAAAAGGTCTAACTATTACACTGGGGAACAATTTTGAAAAATTTTTTGTTGACTTCAATTGTTAAGCCTATTTACACTTAAATAGGTATGCTGATTCTGAAAGTGCAGTTAGTTTTCTTCTATCATGTCAGTTTTTTTCTCGCTTATATTAATGCGATTACTGTATAGGCTATTCATTTACACACAAGACCCAAGTGTGTTCGGAGGTTGTGCGCTCCTCTACGTAGAGAATAAGAAAAATGTATTTTCTACTTACACACGTATTTCCTTTCTTTCAGATCATGTCTGGCTCTGCTGTTTCTCGTCGTAAGTGCCTAAACAACCCTGATTCATTTTGTTATATTGGTGGCACTTTCACCATTCCCAGTTAAAGGGCGAACATCAACACATTTTTAGAGCAAGCCTTTTTGACACATTTCAAAGTTAAACTTGGTGATCAAGAAAAGTCTTGGGACCCTCATAAGGTGTGCAAACAGTGTGTCCGGGGTTTACGGATGTGGACAAAGGGAACACGTGATAAGATGCCATTCGGTACACCTATGGTTTTGCGAGAACGAGGAGATAATTTCAGTGACTGTTACTTTTGTATTATGAAAACTTCAGGATATAACAAGAAAAATAAATGTAATAATGTAATAAATGTAACAGAGAGTATCCTAGTCTACCATCAGCTATACGACCAGTGGCTCATTCAGATGACATCTCTATGCCGGTTTTCGTTACACTACCCTCTCAGAAGAACATGATTATGGTGATGAACTAGGTGACAATATTGATGAAGAGTTTGAAATTGAAGAAGACTCTGTTCGTAAGGGATTTGATCAGTTGAGTAGTTTGGCACGTGATTTGGAACTATCGAAGAAGGCTTCAGAACTCCTAGCATCAAGGCATGAGAAGAACTTACCTGAAAAGGAACAATGGTATTGTACTTTCAAACCAGGGAAATTGCATTTCTGCAGTACTTTAGAACTGACAGTGGCTTTGTGTTTTACCATAACAAACCTGGTTTAATGGAGGAACTGGGAATTCCAATCTTTAATTCAACTGAATGGCGACTATTCATCGATAGCTCAAAGCGGAGCTTAAAGTGTGTCCTCCTTCAAAATGGCAATATATTTGGGTTAGTCCCACTTGACCATTGAGTTTTTTTTTGTGAAGAATATGCAGACATGAAGAGAGTCATTGAGTTGTTGCAATATCACCAACAAAATTGGGTCATCTGTGTTGACCTTAAAATGGTATGCTTCTTTCTTGGTCAGCAACGCGGATACACCAAGTAACCTTTATTCGTGCATGTGAGACAGCAGAGCTCATGAGAGACATTGGGTGGAAAGGAATTGGCCTCCAAGATCTTCCCAAAAAACCAGGTGATTGAAACATTCTACATGAGCCACTTGTAGAAAGAATATTATATTCCCGCCTCCTGCACATGAAAATGGTTGGTTGCAATATGAGCATCGAGGTGTATTTTCTGCATAGCCATCTTTCTAACTTCCCGGAAAACCTTGGTGCAGTCAGTGATGAGCAAAGTGAACGATTCCACCAAGATTTGAAGGTCATGGAAGGATGGTATCAGGGTAGATGGGATGTACATATGATGACTGACTATTGCTGGAGTATAAGGCGGGATTGTCCTAACAGTGAACACTCCAGGAAAAGCTATAAGTATACATTTTTACCATACTGCATACCCACATAATTTTCAAATGTTTTACTAAAAAAAATGTCATATGTCAAATGCCATGTAACAATAAATCCTTTGTATGAACAAAAGAAACTTAAAAAAAAAACAGTACAAGGTCTTATTTCATTATTTTTTCATTGTATGTAGAATGTTTTTTGACAAAAATGGAGGACACCCAGTATTGTAAAAACTTGATGTGATAGCAAAAAACTAGGGTCGTTTCTGGATTCACCACCCAAACATTAGTAAAAAACAAGTGTAAGATCTAACGCAACAAAAAATGTGTTCCCCAGTGTTATTTAATCTATAGAAAAGGGAGAGCAGTGAATGTTATAAAGTGAAAGTTATATAAGGTTGTGAATGTGCATGCACTTATTTTTATTTCTTTCACACAATGATGCTGTGTGCTCTAAACAAAAGACAGCTTCAGGACAGCTTCAAACAGGAAACAGGGCCAGCAGGTTAAAAGTACATCAAGGGTTTTATTCACTAATACTATTTCCACACACAAACAGGCAAAATAAAACAAACAGCAAAAGAAAGCATGGCCACTTGGCCACTAAGTCACTGTTAGTTCCCTTAACTAACAATCCAGCCCAACCTAGTGCTGTGCAGCACTCTTAGGCCCTAACCATATAGTTTTTCCAAATATAGTCTCTGTCTTTACTCATAGTTCACCTTGGACCTCCTCCCAGTTCACCAGCCAAGACAGAGCCACAGGAATTAGCAGGCTGGAAGTTTATATCCCCAGCCTATTTTCCAGGATGCATTTCAGGTGAGACAATTACACTTGATCATACCCAGGCCTCTTTAGCTCCCCCACCTGGCCATGGAGCTCATTTTCATTAAGCCTGGTACTTCAACTCCACCTTCAGGTCAAAAGGAAAACTGTCTGACTAAACAGAAAAATACTCTGGGTATAATCTGTATCTGGGACAAATGTACCTATCATTCTGGACGAAACCCTGTGATTTCTTTTGGCCAGCTGTTACAACACACAAAGACCCCATTGTTAACCAATGTAGCCCTCCTGTCTATAGTTCAAAGGCCATGCATTATGTTTTAATAAAAATATTTTGAACAATTTGCACATGAAGTCACCAAGGTCTCAACCCTCAAACCGGCTGGTTTACCTCAACTCATATTAGGGGCAATTTCGGACCTCACAACGGATCTAGGTGAAAACATGGCATGAAATTTTGAATTCTACTTCCTCTGACTCCATATACATTTCAGAATTCTAACTTGTAGAATGTGGAGGTCACGTCTGGGAGTTGATATAAGGAAGCAGGTTGACAGACCACCTCAAAAGATCTGGGAAAGTTTGTTTGAAGATGGGCATACAGATATACCCCCAAGTTGGTGGGGGTAAGGCTAATGCCCAAGTGGTGTTCAAAATTCAACATTCAATCTCTTGGAGTTCGGTGGTAATGTTATTATTGAGGGTGATTGATTTACAATGATTGATCTGCAGCCCTGACAGAGATACAAAAATGCTAAGAAGTTTGAAGAGGGAAGTAATGTAAATCCTTCATGATTTTCACTTGCAATATTATTTCTAGGGAATGCTCTCCTGTGTGATTCCCTTATCAAACTCTTTAGAATAGTCCTAACTATAGAAATTAAACATATAGGCCTTTGGTTCATTGGTAAACTTCATCCTTTTTTAACTATAGATACCACATTAGCTTTATGCCAATTAATTGCTTAATTAGATGCAAAAATGCTAAACAATATGAACAAGATAAGAGGTGTGGTAAGAAGGGGATGATATATACATAAGAATGTACAAATACATTAAATACTAGCAGGAGTTTCATATATTAACTTCTGGATGTAAACTGGCCATATCTATTCCTGTTCTATTAACCGCTTATACAACTAGAGCCCCCCGACAGAGTGGAGAGGGTGACTGAGGTGGGGGCAGCAGCAGCATCAGGCGGAGGCCACAGAGTGGCACAATGACCGAGTGTGGAGGTGGCGGCAGCATCAGGATTTTCAGTATGAATACAGAACGTGAAAGTGGGGCCTCTTGATCCTTGCAACTTTTGGGTTTGGAGCAGGAGGTGTCAGAAAAATTACCACAGGGATAACTGGCCACAGAGTGGCACAATGACAGAGTCTGGAAGTGGTGGCAGCATCAGGAGGCTACAGAGTGGCACAATGACAGAGTCTGGAGGTGGCGGCAGCATCAGGATTTTCAGTATGAATACAGACCATGACAGTGAGGCCTCTCGATCCTTGCACCTTTTGGGTTTGGAGCAGGAGGTGTCAGAAAATTTACCACAGGGATAACTGGCCACAGAGTGGCACAATGACAGAGTCTGGAGGTGGGGGCAGCATCAGGAGGCTACAGAGTGACACAATGACAGAGACTGGAGATGGCGACAGCATCAGGATTTTCAGTATGAATTGTGAGGAGTTACGCTCAGGATCGCCTTTGCTGGGGTCAAAGGACACTTGTCTGGTTCATCCAACCCAGATCACACACCGAGGTATCAGCCTTAAGCTGGCTTGTAGACAGGTTTATTGAAGGTTGCAGATAAAAAAACAAAAACAGCAAAAGAAAACCTTGCCTGTCCGGCACTTACTATACATCACAGAGCCCCTGTCTGTGTCTCTCCAAGCAGACCTCCCCTACACAGAACCCCTGTCTGTGTCTCTCCAAGCAGACCTACTGACTGAGCTCCTGGCTCTATGTTATATCCCCACCCCTAGTGCTTCTTCATTAATTATGTCACAAGTGAGAGTCTTCCACCTGCTACTTCACACAGGAGAGGAATCCTGGGCAAATATATCTCCCTTCCACCTCCAATCCTGCTTTGGTGTCACAGAATACAGACCGTGAGTCAGACTGGGCCTCTTGATCCTTGTAACTTTTAGGTTTTGAGCAGGAGGTTTCAGAAAATTTACCACAGGGATAACTGGCCACAGAATGGCACAATAACAGAGTCTGGAGGGGGTGGCACCATCAGGATTTTCAGTATGAATACAGACCGTAAAAGTGGGGCCTCTTGATCCTTGCAACTTTTGGGTACGGAGCAGGAGGTGTCAGAAAATTTACCACAGGGATAACTAGCCACAGAGTGGCACAATGACAGTGTCTGGAGGTGGGGGCAGCATCAGGAGGCTACAGAGTGACACAAGGACAGAGACTGGAGGTGGCAGCAGCATCAACATCAGGAAGAGGCCACAGAGGTGGCGGCGGCAGCAGCATCAGGCGGAGACCAGAGAGTGGCACAATGACAGGCTCTGGAGGTGGCGGCAGCAGCAGCATCAGGCGGAAACCACAAAGTGGCACAATGACAGAGTCTGGAGGTGGCAGCAGCATCAGGAGGCTACAGAGTGGCACAATGACAGAGTCTGGAGGTGGAGGCAGCAGCAACATCAGGAAGAGGCCACAGAGGTGGCAGCAGCAGCAGCATTAGGCGGAGACCACAGAGTGGAACAATGAGAGAGTCTGGAGGTGGCGACAGCATCAGGAGGCCACAGAGTTGCACAATGACATAGTGTGGAGGTGGCGACAGCATCAGGAGACCACAGAGTGGCAAGGTGACATAGTGTGGAGATGGCAGCAGCAGCATGAGGAGACCACAGAGTGGCAAGGTGACATAGTGTGGAGATGGCAGCAGCAGTAGCATCAGGAGACCACAAAGCGACCTGGTGAGAGAGTGGGGCGGTGGGTGGCATTACCAGTACCCGCTGATGATGGTGGGTGAAAGAAGGAGCTCTTCGCATCTGATGTGTGGCATCAGAGTAGTAGCTGAGGCAGGTAGCCAGAAGAAACCTCTTTTGTCTCTTTTGTTAAGGTTTGGGTCAGGCGGCATGGATCATCTAATCAGATGCATCAGGCATTGGTGGGTGGAAATCCTGGCTGATCCACGCCTGATTCATCTTGACAAAGGTCAGTCTCTCTACATTTTGGGTGGACTGGCGAGTTCCTCTTGAGGCAACTATGGCCCCAGCCCCATTAAACACCTGCTCTGATGCCACACTACTCGGCCAGTTGCGGCCACAAATCCAGTTTGGCTGCCCAGTAGTCCAGCGGATCTTCAATGACGGTTAGCAGTCCAAATATGCCACCACCAGCTGGTTCAGGTTCTGCTCTATGTCTAGCTGCTGGTCAGTATTTTCTTCACTATGCGGGTAAATAAAGCTGTTCATCAGCGACTCTAGACTCAGGCTGCTGCTGATGTAGCTGGTACTGCTCCTGCCACCCCACCCCTCCCCAGCAGCCATGGCAGTGGAACGTGAGTGCAGAGGGCGCCCCCCCGGTCGGACCCGCAAGAGGATGGACTACATAGGATATCTCTGTAGTAGTTCAGTTTATCCTCCCTCTCAGCGGGTGTAAAAAAGGCCCCCATTTTGGACCAGTAGCGAGGGTCGAACAAGGTGGAGAGCATAAAGTCATCCCTCGGAGAGACTCCCTGCTTCTATCTCCACTGCATACTGCCACGGTGTGTCTGGGTCCTCTGCCTCGTCTTCTTCATCTCCCTCTTGCTCCTCTTGCTGCTCCTGCACCTCCTCTCCTGTCACCTGAGTAGAAAAACCCCCCATTTCGCTATACATTGCCTTTGCTCCAATGTCCTCCTCCTCCTCCTCTAGTTCAGCCCCCACAGGGCTCATGTGGCCGTGAGATCTAGGCGCCACGTCTCCAGTCCCCTGACCAGCCAGATTGACCAGCATCTGTTCCAGGACATGAAGCAGTGGAATGACGTTGTTCATCACGTAGTCCTGGCTACTGACAAATAACGTGGCCTCCTCAAAGGGCCTGAGCAAACGGCAGGTGTCACACATGAGCTGCCACTGGCTGACATCAAAGTTACACATGGGAGTACTCCTATCCGCTTGGATCATCAAGAATTCATTGATGACCTTTCTCTGTTCGTATAGTCGGTCCAACATATGAAGGGTAGAATTCCAACGGGTGGAAACGTTGAATATTAGCCTATGTTAGGGGATGCCGTTCTGCCACTGCAGCTCAAGGAGGGTGCCCTTTGCGGTGTATGAGTGGCTGAAGTGCATGCAAAGTTTCCTGGTCATTTTTATCATGTCTTGCAGATGGGTGGAAGACTTCAGGAACCGCTTGACAACCAGATTGAAGATGTGTGCCATGCAGGGAGCATGGCTCAGCCTTCCTTGACGCAGCGTCGACACAATGTTCTTCCCGTTGTCGGTCACCATGGTTCCGATTTTAAGTGGTCGCGGAAAAAGCCATGATTAGATTTCTTGATGAATCACTCGAAGCAGTTCCTCCCCTGTGTGACTCCGTTCGCCCAGGCAAACCAGGTGCAGAACAGCATGACACCGCCGTGCCCTGCACATGTGGTATGCTGGAGGGGCACTGTGAATTGTCCCTGCAGTGGAGGACACGGTGGAGGATGAGGAGGCAGAGGCGGCCGTTTTCGCAGGACCAGCAGTGTGAGAATGTGGAGGTGGAAGCAGTGTCTCCTGGCCAAGTTGCTGGTGTGGCTGTGCAGGAATCACATTCACCCAGTGGGCCGTAAAAGACATGTATTGTCCCTGACTGTAGTTACAGCTCCACATTTCGGCGCTGCCGTGCACTTTGGCAGACACCGACAGGCTCAAGGACTGGCCCACCTTCTGTTCTAAATATTTGTGCAGGGCTGGTACTGCCTTTTTCGCAAAGAAATGACTGCTTGGGACTCTCCACTTCGGCTCGGCGCAAGCCATCAGTTCTCTGAAAGGTGCAGAGTCTACCACTTGGAAAGGGAGGTACTGCAGCACCAGCAACTTGGACAGGAGCACATTCAGCTTCTGCGCCATTGGATGAGTGCACGCATACTGTTGTCTCTTGGCAATAGCTTCGGTGATCGATTGCTGACGGAATGACTGACGAGGAGTAGGAGGAGGAGGAGCAGGACCATCTGGACTAGCAGAAGATGGAAATGACATACAGCTACCTTCGGCTGAGGCAGTGGTGCCTTGACTGCCTGAAAGCTGTGGTGGGTGCCACTGGTTGAGCCAGTGGTTGCTGCGGCTGGCTGAACCACTACATTGGAGCCACGGTTCTCCCAGGCCACTTTATTGTGACACTGCATATGTTGACGCAGGGCCGTGGTGCCGAGTAGGTGATTTTCCCCCCAACACTTCACACTGACTGACTGCTACCGCTGCTGCCTCCGTGAACCCCTGCAACACTACTTCCCAGGCAGGTAGGCTGCTGCAAAGCAGGTGGTCTACCCTGGGCACGTTTGGCTCCCGACCTCCCACTGCTGCCACCCTGCTGACTACCAACCATGCTACCGTCTTTCTGGCTCAGCCGCTGCCTCACAGGCAAGCTGCCACCCTCTTCTCCTGATGATGATGAAGTCCCATCTTCACCTGGCTCCCAAGTGCGATGGGCTTCATCATTATGGAGTAGTGTATGCACGTCACTGATGTCCTCCTCAACAGTCTCTGGGTCAGGAGCCCGACCGCTCTCAACACCACCTCCCACGCCACTCTCCTCATCACTACTTGCCTGCCTAGCGGAGGAAGTGGCGGATGTCTTCTTTCAGATTTTGGCTGGGCAGTAGCTGCTGACTGTCCTCTACTAGGTCATCCTCGTGGTATAGTGGAGCTGAGCCAACAGCATGCAGTTTGGGGACTGGTGAGGGTACAGGGCCTGCTGCCTGGCCATGCCAACTAAGGGTTGTGTCTGACGAACTCGAACTGGCTGGGGGTGTCTGATGTCACTTGGGATGAAGTGAATGACCGAGTTAACCAATCAAGAATCGCTGGGTTGCTGGTCAAGACACGATCGCTAGATGACACTGGGAGCTCAGGCCTCTCACTGCAATTACTGCTAACACGCCCCTTTACTCTGCTGCGACCTCTGCCTGCGCCAGAAACATTTAGGCCTCTGCCACTGGTTTCCACGTACAGGTTTATTTACCAGTGAAAAACTACATTTTGTATTAAATGTGATAAATAAAACGTTAAACATGTCTAAAGCCAAAGCATTTTTCCAGTTTTGAGATTGTTGTTGGAGTTTTGTTAGGATTTTTGTTGTATGGGTACAGTTGGCAACATTTGTCTCCATTCCATATTTTTGAAACACAAGATGTAGCGAATAGATATCTTTTCAAAGTTTGGAGAAATCTATTTTAGAACAAACGTCCTGTCCCAGTGGCAAACATACACATTTCTGATTTCATATTACATGAAAATGGTCTCCAGAACAAGCAGAGGGTGAATCTTGACCCTCCTGACAGACGTTTCAATTCTTACATATCAAAATAGGAAAAGAATTATCTATAAATAGTTAATTCATCTTAGATATTTCACAATTATTACTAACATGAAAATGTTATCAAACAGTTTTGTTAGAAAAGTTGGCTGGTATACATCGGGGGAACAACTTTGGTAGAAATCTATTGATGACAATTATTGTTTCCTTGTGGGATTCGCCTAATTTTACAGTAACTTTCATTACACAAAGCAAAGATCAGAAGAGTATAAAATTGTCCAGCATTCATTGACTGCCTAAGCAGAGCGATGGAGAGTATAGCTGCTCTATAGTTTGTTTATTTTCTCCCTGTTTCTGTGATTTTCCTCCAGGTGTTCTGATGTCCTCCCAGAATTCTAAGAAAAAGGTATGTGAACTGTTTTGGCAATTTGCTATTTTTTCAATATACTTACACATTCACTTAGACACAGTGGGTATACTATAATAGTCATTCATCTGAAAGGTACCAGCTAAATATATGCAATTAACAACATTTTTATGATTTTATTTTGTAATGTAACCTTAAATAAAGGGATAAAACAATTTTGACAATTTTTATTTTTTTGGTTTGTCTATTTATACTCCTAGATAGTAGTCCTATATTATAACAAAACTCATAAAGTTTGGGACATAATGTAAGGTTACATTTTTTTTGTATAGTATGAATTATTCTACTTATACTTTTACTTACTTTAAAGTTCATACTATACAGTTCATATAGTATGAACAAAATTAGTTCATAATATACAAAAATAAATTAAACCCTACATTATGTCCCAAACTTATATATATAAAATTATATGTTTTACTATAATAAGATATTTTAAATAATACAATAATATAAAATATAAAATAATTTTCTCACTGTGAAAGCTTTCAAAGTGGAAACCTTATTGCAGGTTGTAGAGGATTTAACTTAAAACTTAATTTAGGCTAAAATTCTGGACAAATGCCACCCAGAGGCCCCCAAACATAAACATATGACATGTTAAGTAATTGCACAAACTGCACATCAGACATTGCAACATAAGAGACATGAGTTCTGGTTATCAAAATATAAATCGACTTTCCTTAGGAGTCCATCAATGTCTTCACCAAGACGACCAAACTATCCTCATGGTCAACAACAAGACAGTCCAAGGACCTGAAGAACAGCAATTTGTTTTCACATCGCTTTGTAGTACAATTGATTCTAACAAGTGAACCTGTGTTTTTTAAAGAACCTGAACATAGAATATAATTAGAAAATATATCATTATTATTTTTTTTTTATCACTTATGAATATTTTTTATTTGCAGCTAGTGCATTGTGTCCTTTCTTTGAAGAACTAGCTCAAAATGGTGGGTTAAAAAACTGTAATTTGTAAAATTCTATACTTTAGGCCCCTTGGCATTGCATGCCATTTTTACATCTATGATCTAGTGAAACACCCAGATCCTTCTCTATCTTTATCTCTATCTATTTTCTCTATCTTATTCTCTATGATTTGCCCAGACTTTCTCCACCTAGTCTGTATGAAACACGTATGTTGTTAACCTTCAAATGCATATCTGTACATTTATCTAATTAAATCATATTAAATGTAATTGGTCACTTCATTGACCAATCAAACAATGTATCCTGCTTGTAAGACAAAAGACATTTTGTATGGACTTTATTACAGGACATAGTTTGATGTCACCTGCAAACAGACATTGTACCTTTATTTCCAAACTCTATATCTAATTCTATATAAATATGTTGAAAAGTAAAGGTTCCAATTCTGAACCATGGAGTACACCACTATTGACCTTAGGCCATTCAGAATATGAATCAAGAATTATTATTCTCTGGATGCAGTTTGTAGGCCAGTTCTCTATCAATTTACAGAAGGACAGACATTGGCCCTGATTTACTAAAGCTCTCCATGGCTGGAGAGAATACACTTTCTTCAGTGAAGCTGGGTAATCCAGAAAACCTGGTATGGATTTCCTAAAAACATTTACTATTTGCTAGCAAATGTTTTAAATCCTGGACCAGATCCATTCCAGGTTTGCTAGATCACCTAGCTTCACTGGTCAAAGTGTATTCTCTCCAGCCTTTGGAGAGCTTTAATAAATCGGGGCCAATGACTTAAGATCTGTGAATCCATGGTGATTATCGCTTCCGATAATAATTTTTAGCAAATACTCTCCTATGTGATTTCCTTCCCATCAAACCTTTTAGAATATTCTTAACTATAGACATTAAACTTACAGGCCTTTATTTCATTGGTAAAGACTTCAATCTTTTTTTTTTAATAAGTTTAATAGGTATCACATGGCAATTACCTGGTATCAATTAATGAAATAGCATTGTAGAAATGATATGATTTTAGGGAGAATAGGCCTTCGGTTTATTGGTTAACTTCCATCTTTTTTAAAAATATAAGTACCACATTGGCTTTATGCCAAGCCAGTCATTAAAGAGTATCCAAAAATTAAATAAATGACTTTGATTGTGGAAATTATATTATTTTGATGAGCATAAAACCACAAATTTAATCATTTTGAATACAATATGATATTTTTATTGCTTTGGTAATGCTACACTTTATTTTTTGCTCATAATATACTTTTTAAAATGCTGTAAACTTGCTTGGTTGCTTGGTATTTTGCCTGTTTTTTTTTTTTTTACATTTTATTCACCTTACCTGCTTGAATATGTAATCTTCCTATAGTAGAAACAGATAACCATCATCATCATCATTATTTTGTACATGTATACACAGTAACCCTTTATTATTTTTTTCCTTTTACCTCTTAACCCTAAAAAATGTTTGTAGAGGATTTTAACAATACCCTATGGAAACCAATAAATCAGGGCCAGAATTCTGCATTTTGCCATTCTTTTTAAATGCTAACAGTGAACTGTATGTATTTAACATTGTATTCTTTTTCTTCATCTATTTTTTTGGGGTTCTTTTGAACATTATTATCATAACAGTGATATGTCTGGATCTCCATTTGCACACACCAATGTATCTATTTCTTTCTAATTTGTCCATTATTGATTTATGTTACCTAACTGTTAATGTTCCAAAACTCCTCTACATCTTACTGTCTGGGAATAACACTGTATCTTTTACAGAATGTCTTGTCCAGATGTTTTTTTTCTTTCTATCGGACATTACTGAAGTCACCATTATATTTATAATGGCGTATGATCGCTATGTTGCAATTTGTCACCCTTTAGATTATCACCGAATACTGAACAAGAAAATCTGCACATTATTATTAATGGTCACCTGGATCAGTGCATGTTTACATTCATCTTTATTTACAGCTTCCATGTTGAAGATATTCTTCTGTTCTTCTCTCACCATTCACCAGTTCTTCTGTGATGCTAAAGCTCTCATCAACATTTCCTGTGGTGGGACTGAAATGTTTTACAGTGTTATGTATACAGATAGTTTACTATTTGGGCTTATTCCAGTTGTGTGCAACGTGATGTCCTATGTTCAGATTATTGGAGTAATTCTATGTATTAAATCTGTAGACAGTAGAAGCAAAGCCTTCTCCACCTGCTCATCCCATCTCTCTGTCATGGTCATCTACTATGGATCTGCTACAGCTGTGTATATGATACCACCATCAGACCAATATGACATACTGGAACAGATCCTAACAATATTCTACACTACAGTGGTGCCCATATTGAACCCTCTCATTTATAGCTTACGAAACAAAGATATAAAGAATTCTTTGAGTAAATTGTTGACAATGTTTTAGCAAGATAATATGTTTTTTTTTTTTTTTTGTAGGAGTTTGAGCTGTTAACAAAGTAAATTATCCCCCTAACACCATTTAGCCATCATTAAACTAAAAACATAAAAAAAAACATTAAAAACATATTCATTTTGTCTCAAGATGGGCTTGAAAACTAACAAAAAAGAAAACTGTTCAATACAATGAATAATATAACACAAAAAAAGAATTGTGGCTCACTTTCCAATTAAACCTAACTAAACAGCTCTAACTACAAATATGGTGGTAATACTGAATACATTTATTATTATACATGTGTTATCAAAGATGGCACTGATCTAAAAGATTTTTAAATAACATATAATTTCATCAATTGTGCATTGAATTATTTAATAATTAAGTCTGCTTAATGTTACATATAATGTTAATATATAATTTGGACTTTTTGGGTACACTAAAGATTATGAAGATAAAGATAACAGCTCATGAGAGCTAAAGTGAATTTTGGTTGTGTCACTACTGTGATGCTCACTGTTTTCTTTCCCGGAGAAGAAGCTGTAGCTGATGATGTGTAGTGCAAGGATCTCTCTGCTTCTGCTTCATTCATTCTGTGGACCTTTGCATCTTCAATTTTTCTAGCTGATTCTTTAATATCCAGTCACCAAATCACCAGAAAACCTGGGGGGACACTATGACATGAGGAAGCAAAGCCTTGCCTCTACTAAGATGACCGCCTTTATACAGATATAAAGTGCAGATGAAGTTGTGGTAATTAGGTGTTGTGGAAAATATCAAAATATCATATCATAGTCATAATAAGGAAATCTTTTAACTAATCAATTTAGCGTTACTTAGCATTATCACTTATTGGAACTTCTGCTTTCCTTTAAGAATTTTCCAGATTTGTAGTCTGTTCAAGTGCTCACTGTAAAGGATTTTTGCAACTAAGCTGCAAAGCTTTTTTCTTACAGAAAACACTGTTTTTCAGCAATTGTTTTGTATTTTCATGAGCTCATTTACTCTTCTAACTTTGTACAATTAGTTTTTAACTAAATATAAGTTCCAAAGGTTACGTTTTTTTCTTACAAAGAAACGCCTGCTTGTTTCTGAAGTTGAGGTCTATTAACCTTCCTGCGAGGAGACAGGAAGGTCGAAGGAGGACCCCATCGGATCAGGTAATGTTCTATTTACTATTGGTTTTCACTGTTTTAGCTACCCCGAGTGTGACTCAGGGTTACCTGTTTCAGCATCTTTCTTTTACCCCGAGTCACACTCAAGGTTACCGCTGGAGAGGTTAAAATACATGGATATGTGTGTGTTCCATTCTTTAAGTAGTGTACCACATCCCAAATAAATTCATCATATATATTTACAAAAACCAAAGGGACCTTTTAGGTAAAAAATAAAACTAGTCATATTTATTCAAGTTAATCAATAAAAAGTATACATAAATATATATGAACAAAAAACTTTAAAATTCATACACATCCCATGGATAGGTAAATGCCAATTACAGTGAAACGTACAAGAGATTTTCATTTCATTGTTCAAATGAATGATGATTAAATCTTCTATATTTTTGACTGTAATTGGCACCTATCAAAGGGATGTGTATGTATTTTATCTTTCAATATGTTTATTGAATTTTACAGATACATGTCCATTTAGGTCAACAAAAAAATACAAGACATTAACAGAATTATCTAAACAGGGGACAACAAGGTACGAGCATACAAATGATAACAGTGATGATCAAATCAGATTAAGACTGGGCCACACTATTGCTATTGCCCTGGGCTATCTAAGAGAGAAAACTTCATGAGATCAAAACATTAGAGCATATGCTATACCATCTGAAGTTGTTGCTAAAGATAAAACCGTACCCAGCGAGGATTTTGAACAGTAGATTAAACCAAACCTGCGTCCCCATCATGTAACCAAGACTAAGACAAACATAGAACAAAGAAACTACTGGGAGGGGAGGGGAGGGGAGGGAAGAGGAAGGTGATCAGATCAGTAACATTAACATGCTATATCTCGGGTTGGTGGCCGAAAATATACATTAGGTATTATTAAACACAATCCAAGGTTCCCATATATCTTCAAATTTATCCAACGTGTTCTTTAGAGTGTGAGTCAATCTATCATTGACCATTATCCAGTTCAATTTAGTGTGTATAGGGTCCAAGCATATCGAGGGAGACTTCCATGCCTTGGCCGGAGAAATTCTGCCCGCCAGTAATATCAATCTAATCAACTTTTTTGAGGGACCAGAAAGGGATATATCAAGCCTGCCAAACAGCGCTGCTTCAACAGTGCTGCTAATCGTTTGATGAATAATGTTGGATATCAGATCAAACACTTTGTCCCAATACCTTCTGGCTATAGGGCACGACCACCAGATATGTAGCATTGAGCCTCTAGAGTCACAGCCCCGAAAACAAAGGGAAGAGGTTGAAGGGAACATTTTCGCTAGTCTGTCTGGGGTGAGATACCACCTAACAGCTACCTTATAATTAGCTTCTATTATTGGGGAATTCAAGGAGATCCTGGAAATGGAATCCATCCTATCCCACCATTCATCCAAATCCCAGGTAATACCCAATTCAGATTCCCATTCTCCCATATAATGCAATTTAGCAGTAGGAGCGACTAAGGCCGAGTAGAGCACTGAAATTTGCCCTTTGGTTGCAGCTAAAGAGAGACACGTGCTTTCGAACACAGAGGAACGCATGGGCCTCGGGGAAGCTTTGATTACTGTGTTAATAAATGAGGACAGTTGTCTATATCGAAAATGTTCCGTGTAAGGGATTTCAAAACTACTGACTAAATGTTCCCAGGAAAACACTGCCCGAACATCAATCAAGTCCTTCACCCTCCTGAAACCTTTAGAGACCCACCAGTGAAAGTTAGATAAACTTAAGCCCAGAGGGAATTCTGGATTATTCCATAGTGGGGTTAGAGGTTTATGAGGTGAGGTTAGTTGCTGATAGTGTTTAAATTTGTCCCAAACCTGTATGGAGTGGGACAATGCAGGACCTAATATATTCCCTCGCCCACTTTTTTTACGCTACCTAAGGGATTCTATGGAACCCGAGAATTTGTCCTGATTCTCTATTTCCACCCATTGGGGGCGAGCTCCATATAAAGTGCTCAGGGAGGTCTGTGCGATCTGTGCCGCTACATAATAATACTTCAGATTTGGGACCCCCAAACCCCCCCTTCGCTTTGGTGCAAAAAGAGTGTTCTTTTGTATTCTGGCCTTCTTCCCAGCCCAGAAAAAATGCATTATTTTAGCCTGTAAAAATTCCAGTTCTTTTACGGGGTCCTGAAGGGGAAGCGTGCGAAACAAGTACAGTAGTCTGGGGAGTAGATTCATTTTGACAGCCGCTATCCCTCCCAGCCACGAAGGAGGGGCATGAGACCACCTGCGGAGATCCGCATGGAGTTTTTTAAACAAACCTGAGTAATTAGCCTTATAAAGACTATTGTACATAGGAGTCAGCTGTATGCCAAGATACTGAATGGACTCCCTCTGCCAACTAAAATCAAACCTCTTTTGCACACCCTCCAGCATGTCCAAAGGGATATTTAGATTGATAGCCTGGGATTTAGATTTATTCACCTTCAGGCCAGAACACAAAGAGAAATCATCCAATAGTTTCATTAAGTTGGGCAGGGTAGTGATTGGGGAGGTAATAAACATCAATATATCGTCAGCGAAAAGGGCACATTTATGATCTACCTGACCGCATGTTATCCCTTGGATATTAGGATCCATACGTATAGCAAGAGCCAGAGGCTCGATTGTTAGGGCAAATAATAGTGGGGAGAGCGGACAGCCCTGTCTGGTCCCTCTATTAATTGGGATGGCCGAGGAGAGAAATCCCCCTAACTATATTCTCGCTTCAGGAGAGTCATATAAAGCCAGCAGTAAGTTGGTAAAGTGGGTCCCAAAATCCATCTTAGCAAGAACCCAAAACAGATATTTCCATGAAATACTCTCAAAAGCCTTTTGAAGGTCTAGGGAAAGCAACATAGCCTTAAGGGGAGGGCCCCCATCCCAGTTGGAAGCAACCACTGAGATGAGGTCTATTGCCCTTTGTGTTTGATCCGGGGCCTGTCTGTGTTGCAAAAAGCCCACCTGGTCCGGATGGATATACACTCCCAGAAATGAGCCCAGCCTCATTGAAAGAATCTTTGTCATAATTTTAGGATCACAGTTAATTAATGAGATCGGCCTATAATTGGCCACCTCTGAAGCATCCTTACCGGGCTTAGGAATCACGCTAATATATGCTTTATTGGCATCTCTTAACAAGAGGTGACCGTCACGTAGATAATTAAAATAGCCCGTCAAATGAGGAGCCAGAATAGGGCAAAACGTTTTGTAGTAAAAATTGGAGAATCCATCCGGGCCAGGTGAACTACTTAAATTAAGAAATTTCATCACCCCATGTATTTCCTCAATCATAAATGGTCTTTCCAAGATTGCCTTGTGTTTGGGGCGTAATTTGGGTAAGTCAAGCCTGTCAAGAAACCTGTCAATGTTGGGTTCGGTGACCGAAGCATCCGTACTATATAATTTGCCATAGAAGTCTTCAAAAGCCTTCAATATTTTTTCGGCATTTTGAGATAGCCTACCATCTCTGACCTTAATTCTGGGGAAGGATTGTGATTTGGGTCAGGGATTCAGTTTATTAACCAAAAGACTCCCCTGTTTATCGCTCCACAGAAAAAATCTATGGGCTGACCAACGAATCCATTTTTCTGCCCTAGTAGTGAGAAGGAAATTAAGTTCAGTGCGTTTGGCCTCCAGGTGATCTTTCGACATGGCTTGAGGGGAAATCTTATGTTGTCGCTGGAACTGGTGATATTCATTAAGGCCAGTTTCAATCAATTTGTTATGAGCTTTCTTGCGGGATGCCCCTAGTTTAATCAGCTCCCCTCGAATATAGGCTTTGTGAGCCTCCCAGTTAACTGCTGGGGAAGTATCAGTCGCAATATTTATCTGAAAAAAGTTTCTAAGCAATGATTCTATATCCCCCTTCACCAGCGGATCTGAAACCAAGCTTTCCTTAAGTCTCCAGGGAAACCCAGTGTGTGGGCGATTAAAGCCCGAAAGGTATATTGCCAATGGATCATGATCAGACCAGGGTGTAGACAAAATCCGGGCCCCCAGAATATTGGGGAGCATGCGAGACTGAACAAAACCATGGTCAATGCGC
>NC_092864.1:8633540-8691591 GCF_032062135.1 Pyxicephalus adspersus
AATATCAACTTTTAGTGAATTATAATAATGAAATGCCTTAAATCTCTTGACCGGGGAGTTGAGGCCCTTGACATTATGAGAAAGCAACGTTAACTTAGTAAGGGTCACAGACCCCGCACGAGAGTCAGACGACACGATGATATAATAATAGCACAATCATCATCAGACTTCCTCCACCTTCAGGGATAACAGGGGGGGGACTACTAGGACACAGACAGGACAGACAAGACATAAAAAACAAGAAAAACAAAAACAAAAAAAATTCGGCACAACCAAAAGTTATTATGTAATCCAGAGAGGATTGGGTGCCCCCCCGCACCCCGGAGAATAAGTGCTCCCGGGTCCTGAGGGTCAGCCTCACCTCCTGTGCTCCCAGGAGCTCCATCAAGCTCCATCTCGTCAGGGAGATTTCGTGCAGGCCCAGGTAAAAAAATAGGGCCCGATTTAATTCACTGTAACTGGAGGGCATGTGTAACCCCCCGGATCCCACGTCTTCTAAATATCCAGTATTAACACATCAGGTCCCCAGCAAAACAAATCCCAACAAAATATATAAGAGACTAACCTGGGGGACCTCATGGTTGATGATGGCTCGGCAGCCACTCAACAATAGGCACAAAGAAACACTATTCACTATCAGATAATCTAAACTCAGATTAGGAGAATGGGAACCCCGTCCCAAAATACAACACCTGTGGACTTAATAAAGTAAGGCAGCACATTCTTAACAGATCAACCATTTCTTTAGAAACCCCCCTTGGTCCACCGGCAACCTCATGTTACCTATTTGGGTCTGTACTAACCCAAGGTCTCCCGCTCGGGGCTGTGTTAGCAAACATAGGAAGATAAAATAATGCAAAACAGATTACAATGTCACAGCCCCACCCAAAGGGTTGCAAGGATAGTCCACCTGGGAGAGACAAGAACAACAACAAAAGAGCAAAAAAGGAATCAGTGTGGAACAAAATGGCGTCCAGTGTTTGTTTTCAAGGTGTCAGTTTGAAATGTTTCCCAGCAGGTTTCTTACAGCAGGATAGCGTCTGAGTTAACCCTTTAAGGAGTTTTCTGTAATTGCTTTCCAGATGTTTTAACCTTGTTCCAGAGTGGATACAAGGAGGCCGAAGCCCCCCTGTCTGGTGAGGTAGGTAATTCCTCCCTCCGGATTAGATCCAAATCTTTAAGAAGTTGTTCTCCTTCAGCAAAAGAGGAGAAGGAAAAACTTTTTCCTTGTAGTTGGAAGATCAGCTTCAGCGGGAAGGCCCATCTGTATTTGATCTTGTTATCAATCAGCACTTGCAAAAGGGGTTTCAGCGCCCTCCTACGCTGTATGGTAAATGGTGTTATGTCAGAAAAAATCTGAACAGGGTGCCCTTCCATCTCGACTTGATCCATAGCTCTAGTAATCTTTAATAGAGCTTCCTTTGTGGTAAAATAATGAGGTTTAACAATTACATCCCTGGGTGGGTCGTCCTGTCTGGGTGCCACCAAAGCCCTATGAGCCCTATCAAGCAGTAGGTGCGAGTCTGGTAGATCAGGTAAAAGTTGTTGTAAAAAATGCCTCACTGCCTCCGCAACATCTTTAATGGATTCTGGTAACCCCCTGATTCTGAAGTTATTTCTGCGTGACCTATTTTCCATATCATCAAGCTTAAGCTGTAAATCCTCCATCTTGGCATGTAATACTGAGATCTCCTTGGAATTCTGGTTAACTTGAGACACCGTCTCATCAACTTTTTTCTCAAAAACATCAATACGTGTGCCCAGATTTTGTAAATCCTGACGTAGTTCGGACGTGATGGTCACTGTAACTTTGGCTAATTCTGACTGTAGGAGACCAGCTATATTCTGATACAGCCTGTTCTCATCAGTTGGTAGATCGGGGGGGGGGGATATATGGTGGTGTCAGGCGGTAGCACTCTGAATGCAGAGTCATCGGACTGTGATAATGTACGGGGGTTAGTACATGCAGCTTCTTCTCCTGAAGCGCTCATGGAACCCTGTGCAGCATGCAGGGAGATCTGTGAGGGGGACTGCTGGGAGCAACCCATGCTGGGAGAGTCCTGTGTATCCAGGTTGCTGGAAGGGGGGGAGAGAGAAGCACCCCTCTCCCATCCCCTGACTGCTTCACACCCCCTCATACCTGCAGGAGAGCCGCTCTCCCTCTCCTTCTCCTGTATATCCCGGTCTGCGGCCACGTGCACCTCCTTATGAGCCGCCATCTTGGGAGCCGGCCGGAGAGCCTGAGACCGTGATGTGCGGCTTTAGGAGCCGACTTGCCCACCATCCTCCGGAGCAGCAGAAAGGGGAGCTGAAGCCTTCCCAGCTGACTAGTAGCGTGGCTGCCGATTGCGGCTACTATAGGCGACTAGAAAGGATCCGGGGGGAAGCCGAGCCGGCTAGAACGCGTCCATTCCGGGCAGTGGCGCATGCGCACTCATGTGTATGTATTTTAAAGTATTTTCATATATACTTTTTTTTTTTTTGAATAATTATTTTGAATTAGTATGACTATTTTTATTTTTTGTACCTAAAAAGTCTTGTTTTTTGCAATTAAGTAAAATAAAGGATACTTTACTTTTTCAAGGCCTGTGCTGCTTCAAATATGCTGTCCAAGAGGGTCTTTAATGTACCGGGAGTATTGTCATACAGAGGCACACCTGCCTCTTTCCTGACAATGTGAATTATCTGACTTTCATTAAAATGAATAAAGCCTGGAAACAGACATCTACCAAACACCCAAATCAGTTACAACTGAATCCTGTTTAAAATCAAGAGCTGCTAGTAAGGATGAGCGAGCACATTTTTTTAATTCGGTCTTGCGGCCAATTGGGCCATTCTCGCTTACCAAACATTTAGGCAAGAACGGCTTTTGTAAATTCGGGCGGCGAGACCGAATATTTGAGACCTTCAATTTCTTTGGACCTGCAAGATAATTTTTGGGACCTGCAAGATAACCCTCCTATAGTGATTTCCAATGGATTCAACCCATCGGAATTTCGAGGCATTCTAGCTCATTCCCAGCTGCTAGCATTATCACCTTTTGGAACTTTTGCTTTCCTAAATAGGTTTCCAGATTTGTGGCCTATTCAAGTGCTCACTGTAAAAATTTTTTTGCAACTTTTTCTTACAGAGAACACATTTTTCAGCAAATGTTTGATATTTTTATGAACTCACTCTCCTAACTTTGCACAATTAGTTTTCAACTAAATATAAGTTCCAAAGTTTACTTTCTTTTCTTACAAAAAACTCCTGTTTGTCTTTAAAGTTGTGGTCTATTAACCTCCCTGGTGGTATGATTAATGAAGATTTTTAAATGTAAAAGGGGAACATTTAAAATTCCTCATTGTTTTACCTTTCCTGCCCAGTCCCACCTACCTTCATAACAGTCCTGCCCTCGAACCTAAGACTCATGAGCAAATGCCCAGCCGGCATCTGCTTCCCCTGTCCTCGCGTCCCCAACGTTCACGTGCCGGGGACACAGATGCGGCCGAGCATCACCAGGCATCTCTGAAGGACACTGTGGACATCACTGGAGGATGCCGTAGGCACTGCTGGAGGATGCCACTGGAACCTGGGAACAAGGAAGGAGTTTTAAACTCCCTGGCAATTCCACCCTGAGCCACATTCTGGAATACTGCCAGGGAGGTTAAAGCTGCCAATGTAGTGTCCTGCCACTGAAAATTTTTCTTACAACTGTAACAATCTCAGATTTGAAGCTCTAATTTTTGAATGGAAACATCTGCCCCTGAAACTGTTTAACATTTACAGTGAATGGATCTGCCCAGAAGGTACACAAAAACCTGGAAGAGGTTCTACGAATATACTACAATAAAAAAAGAAATCAGTTTTCGGTATACATACACTTTCATTTCATATTACCCTTCTGGATAACCACTGGTCACATCCAGATATTGTTTCTTGGTGTCAGGTTTCTTTATAATTAAATGGCAAAAATATCCTATTTTTTCACTCCATATAGGAAAAATGTTATCAAATGATTTTCATAGTTCAAGGTTTCCGATTTTGATTTGACGTTTCATGTTACTGGGCTGAGATATAGAATTTAGGGACCCAGAAAAAACAAAGTAATGTGTACTTGTAAATACACAGCAACAATGGCAGCCCACATTGATTTTCCAATTCAGATTTTTTTAGTAAAAAACTGAATGGCTTACGTTTTACTATATGTTATATGTAAAACATTTTTTTTTTCATTTTGAAATTTTTTTTGTTGTATGGGTTCTGTTGCCTATATTTCTAATACAAAACCATTCGGTTACAGAGGGGCAGGCAGAAGATTTTCATTCCAGTGGGATGCAACTTTTTGCCACAGTCAAGAGGTGACTAGTCACTATTTTGTGGAGTTTGAGGAACAGGGAGCTGTGTTGTAACAGGCAAAATGCAGGATCATCAGGAATTGTGAATAATGTAAATCTCTGGACAATTTCTACCACCCTGCACTAAAAGGGCCTTGGAACCGGGCATGACTAGAACATGTGGAGCATGGAGTTCACCTCCTCCCCACACTTCCAGCAGCCATCAGACACTGCAGAGTAAATTTGATAGAGCCTTTCCGGAGTGGGATACCAAGGTGACAGTATTTTATATTTTAACTCTTATTATCTGCTGTTGATGGAGGAGTGATGAGGTAACCACATGATTTCTAGTTTTTGAGAATGTTCTAGCTCTATGCCCAGCTCTTCTAATGTGGCTAGGTGGGTTAGTGACATAGGAATACACCACTGTTAATGCATATCTGTCTGAGCCCAGTCCTGCATATTCATAAGAAGTAAGTGGGTGGGCAAAGCTCCCACTTGGGGGTAGAAAGTGTAAATAAAATGTGCCTACTGTCTCTATTTCCAGAGACCTAATGGTTTCAGGCAGTGCTTTTTTTGTAAAAAAAAAAGGTGCCGGAACTCACATCTTGTTATATCAGACACTGTCCGTCTCCGGTTCTCTTCGTTCCAGTGTGTTCAATAAAAAAAAAGCCCTGATTTCGGGGAATCTAAGGATGCCAACTCTTGAATCTGGATCCAGGCATTCCTATCTATCAATTCCTATCTATTTTTTTTTTTAATTTGAGCTCGATCGGCGAATTTACGCTGGCTCTTCTTGCTTTCAATTTTGGTAAGCGAGAACGGCCCAATTCCCTCGGGAGATCGAATTTTAAAAACTTGCTCACTCATTCCTAAACCCACTATAATTATTTAAGCAACAAAAACCTTACCAAATTTCATTTTGATTTTTTTTTAAATCTAAAACAACTTTTTTTTTTGGCCACTTTTTTTGACCCAAAGCCTTTAAAATTTTTTTTTAAAGATGGATAAACTATAGACCAGGTAGTCATTTTTGGATGATGTTCGCACAACTGTTAATCAAACCTATCATTTTTATTAATACATATGATTTTTTAATTTAATATAATATTATTATTTTATTAATCCCCACCTTTTTTAATATATACCTGGTACAACTGTGCAAAAAAATATTAGATGCCAGATGTGTCATAGTCTTATTATTGCATTAGTTTACAAAACAGCAACAAACTACAAAAAACAATCTACTAGCTCATCAATTTAGAGTTACATTATTTTTTTTTTATTTTACCAAAGCAAAGATGATGAAATAAAAGTGTAACAGCAGAATAGATATTGCATTAGTTGGCTGTGAGCTCCTCTGGGAAGGTCTTCATGTAACCTTCATTAGGGGACACTGTGGCATAAAAAAGGAATTATAATGAGTTTTTATAATTAAATGTATTGCCCCGTGAGCACACAGATGTATTTGTGTCTGTGGAGAGTTGGAGGTTTTTAAATGTGTAACTATTTGAAATGTATTGTATCATCATGTACAAATAAATTCTTAAAAATAAAAATATTTGAATATTGATTTGTGGATGACATATACCCATATCTATACTAGCAAGTTAAAAAAGGAGAAATATTTCAAAAGGGGAACAATGCCATATTGCAATAACATACAGAAAGTATATATTAACACAGTAAAATGTATATTATTCTAAAATCCTAAAACACTCCTCTGTTACAATGCACCAACTTTTCTCTGATGCTAAAACTTTCAATACTATTTTAGTAGGGAGCAGACCTGTTTTACAATGGGGTTGATTTATTAAAGAATATAAGTAGTTAACACTGTTTCATTCTATAAGTGATATTTTACTTGAGTTAGTGAATACAGTGAAAAATCTCTAAAATCCCCATTTACATGCAAGGAAATGTTAAAAAAAATAGTTGAATATGATGTTCTTGAATATGATGGCAAAGATTTAACCTGATCATTAACATATATTGATTATGTTTTGTAGAGTGATTTGCTAAAGGATCCAAACCCCGTACAGCCTAGAAAAGCCTTTTTGGAATTTCTACCCCTGATGAAACCTTTGAAATATTTTTTTAGGTCTCAAGGAATGCCTGCTAAAGCTAGTTTTTTTAAGAGTCAGTGTGGAATGAGACCTTTTAAATTAGTGGTTGGTAGAATAAAATGCCTCCTTACAGTCCTGGCTAGAATATTGTCTTTATTGAGAGATAAAATATCTTTAGAAACATTCATCCAGTTCTACCAAGAAGTGTTAGCCCCACAACAACAAATGGCAGGCCAATCAGTTACAGTTTAAGGAACCCCTACCATCTCCTGCAGGAACCCTGAAGTTACTAGATACTGCAGAGGATACAGCCATGTAAAATTTGTCAGTAATAAGTAATTTTATTCAGTGATAACAAGCAAAAAAAATGTTAGGGACAAATAGTACAGAGATGTTGAATTATGCGACTGTAGTTAATACAATAGAATAAACCTGCCAGCAGCAGGACCAAGACAAGGTTCAAAACTACTACAATAAAACTATAGGGCTATAAGTTAATTACAAATTAGGATACCACAAACGATACAGCAGTTTAAAATTGGGAAGTGGAGGGAAAGTTCTAATTAGGGATAAAAGGCCTAAATGGTATATGACAACCTAGCTATAAAAATATAGGGCCTAGATTTAGATGCCAATTACAGCAAATAGCCATCTTCTTTCACCTTCTTCTACCTTTTACCTTCGTCACCCGATCTCGCACTGCAGTCGCAAAATCAGGTGACATAGATAGGAAATGAGATCCGCATTTTTTTACCCCATTGAGGAAAAAGTATGCATGTATGTATGTATGTATGTATTAGGTATGTATCCCAGGAAGCTCTGCGCTTTCATTCTGTCTTAATCACCGCAGGCGAAACATCTACCATTTTTTAGAAAATTGTTGGTATTTTCATTAGCTCACTTACTCTCAGTGTCCTGCCACTGCACAATTTTTTTACAAGTGTATCTTAGATCTGAAGCTCAAAATTTTCTTTGAGTAAAAAACTCCTGCCCCTGCCATTGTGTATTTAAAGGGAATAGATCTTCCCAAAAGGTGCACAAAAACCTTAAAGAGGTTTGTTTGTCTATTGTCCCTAGTGTCATTGAAACTTCTTTAAATCCCTAGGTGGTCTAGGTGGCTGGACAAAGAGAAACAGATCATAAACATTACCACACATCCCTTCCTGCATTGTTTAATTATACTTAATAAAAACTTAACTATTAAGCTGCGTACACACGTGCAATTTTTGTTGTTGGAAAGGATCTTTCACAATCCTTTCCAACGACAAAGGACTACACGATGCATGTATGTACAGCACCGTTCTGCTCTATGGAGAGGGGAGGGGGAGAACGACAGAGCGGCACCCTGCTGTGCGCTCCCCCCCCTTCCCTTGCATTAGGATCACTCGTCGTTCATCGTTCGTGGATCCGTCCTGGACGATGAACGACACCGACTGTACACATGCCAGATTCTCACATTATATCTGGCCGATGCCGATTATCGGGCGAGAAAAATCTGACGTGTGTACGCAGCTTTAGGATATGGCCAATAGTGTATGTAAAAGCAGGGGAACATAGTGTACCATATGTACACCTAAATAAACATACACCAACATGTGTGTATATATATATATATCTATATACACATACTCCCACATAAACACATACATTATATATACATAAATATCCATCCACATATATCTATAAATATCTATAAACAATCTTGGGGTGCAACACAACTAAAAAAAAAATACAAAAAACAATAAATAAAACAAAAATATTTTTTTAACAATATCCCATGGAAAGCAACAAATCTGTGCTAGAATTGCACACTTCTTCACTTGCTCATCCCATCACATTGTCATGGTCATCGACTACGGGTGTTGTACAGTTGTATATTTGATGCCACCATTAGATAAATATGACATATTGGAACAGATCCTAACAGTTTTCTACACTGCAGTTGTCCCCATGTTGAACCCCTTTACATACAGCCTATGAAACAAAGATATAAAGAATTCTCTGCGGAAATTGTTGACAAAGTTTTAACAAGAATATTTGGTTTACTAATAGAAATTAGACTGTTTACTTAAACGTCACCTTCATACCTTCTTCTAATTGCTGGCCACTTTATTTTTACTTTTTAATATGAAGCATTTAGTGCTGTCAATTGTCTGTCTAGTGAAAGGTTAAAGAGGGCTACATAGCTCCAGATTTAACTTATTTTAGTAATAGGACCAATATGCAAAATCAGCACAGAAAGGCACACATTATAAAAAATATATGTAATGTAGATAGCAATAATCTTATAAAAATGTGTTAAGTTCAGGAAATTAATCTATGTAGAAAATGTAAAGGAAAAAAAGGAATTATCAGTTGGGAGAACATAACTTGTCTGCAGTCCTGCGTGGCTCTTTGAGCTTGATTATTAAAGCTCTCCAAGTCCAGAGGGAATATATTTTCATCAGTGAAGCTGGTTTTTTTTGACAGTAATAATAAATTACTGAAATGAAGGTATAAAATGAAGGTTAATTTTTGGCTGTTATAAATTATCATCTAAGACATTATTTTTTTTTTCATTTCAGCTCTGCAATTTTTAAATTAGATTTTTAATTTTACTTATTGACTTGGAAATACAATTCTCATCGCATATGATACTGAGTGATACATTTGTTGTTTTAAGACATAGAGAGACAAGAGATTCACATTCATTTTGCTGTTTTTTCTATTTTCTATGCAACCCAGAGGCAAAAAGACAAAACAGATCAAAAAACTTTGACTGGTAGAAATTTTTTACAGCTAGGATTAGGGTAATAAAAAGTGTACATTTAGTAATATTATCTGTTACATTTATAATTGAACCAAATACTTATACAAAACAATAAAAAAAAAACATTTTCAACTCAAAAAAGTCAATAAAACAGACAAACACAATAAAACATGTAACATATAAATACCATATAGGAACGCTAATATAAAAAAATAATAAATCTGCTAAAATATATCTAAAAGAAGAAGAAAGGAATTGATTTGGTCTTATTAGAATTAACTAAGATTTAATAGGGGCAACCAACTTTTTTTTTAAATAAAGTAAAATTTTAACCTTTCATTTTTTAGCTCCATGTTTGTTAATTTTTTGTTGTAATTTATTGAAAAAAATCTGTAAAAAATATTAAAACAAACCGTTTGAGTAAATAAATATAGTACATTAAAAAAAGATTTCTAAATTCCCATACTCAACACAGAACACAAGTTACCAAAAATATTTAGCTGAGCTCATTACAAGCTTTAGTTTTTTTTTCGAAAGTTTTGATAATTTAAGTTCATCATTTTGTATGTAATTAGGTGAATTGTTTACTTCGCTTTCTTTTTTTTTTATTAATTATTCCAAACTTTTTTTATGATTTTATTGTAGCTTGTGTGTGTTTTCATATTGTCGTTAATATTGCATAATGTTTCCTTTTTTTTGTATACGTATGGATGGAGTCATATTTGATTACATTAAAAACACAAGAATTAGGAAAAACAAATGACGGTAATTATATAATTGTGCATTAAATACAACTACTCCAGAGAACATTGATTATCTCAGTAATGTCTCAAATCAGCAGAATGTGCATTTTTCATGCAAATATGTAAGACAGACTGACCCAGGACAGAGAGAGTGATGAGATGACCCAGAGATGAAACTGGAATGCAGAGAGGAAAGGAGCAGCAGAAATGTCTGAAGTCCTGAAGTGAAGTAACAATAATTGTGTATATTATTGTTGTATGTTTCAAGCAGAGAACTAGTGTAGCATTGTTTGCCTGTATTGATGATGTCTTCATTGTGTTTCATCAGTGCTTGTTCAAACCTGTTCTGTATACATTTTTACACTTTTAGTAAATTACATCCTAATATTGTGTATTTGCCTGAACTCCCTTGAAACTACTATTGAATCGAGATAAAAATTTTGCATATCAAAACACCTTCTCTGCACTGTTTTTCAAAATCCTTTTTGTGAACTGGTGGTCAAAGCAGGACTGCATTTCCTAGATACGGTCTGACTAATACTTTGTGCAGGGGCAGATCATGCTATGGTATCTGAAATCTCCTAATTCAAGAAAATTAGCTTGCTTTAGAAATTACAGTTTGGGATTTAATGCTAATTTTAGGTCTATGACATTCCAGAACATCTAGATCATTCTCCATAATTGATTTCCCCAGCTGTATCCCTCCTAGAATTTTTTTTTATGTTTGCTGGTTGATAGCTTCCAAGTGCGTACCTTTACATTAGGGATGAGCGAGATTTTTAAATTTGATTTCGCAGCGAATCGGACCTTTCTCTCTTATCGAATATGTAAGCGAGAACGGCCTTGTGATTCACCATGAGATCATGTTCTCGTTGAAGAAACAAGGGAAAAAGCAGGGGGCGGTAACAGAGAGAAATTTAGGTGGGAATCGCGTCTTGGAGCGAATTATTTTCTCCCAGGATGCACAGCAAGACCCAGCAGCCAATCAGGAGACATCAGAGCACTGGCATATATATACAGGGAAGGAGGGAGGGGTTAGTCACTCCATCTTGTGTTCTATGTATAGGATGTATGCAGGGATAGAAGTGTATTGTGTGAGGGACAGTGTAGGAGCCTCTTAGTTCATTGTTAGCTGCATAGTTGAGTGTTTTATAGGGCATTTACTTTTACATGAGCTACTAGCTAGTCAGTTTTGTGAAATTGTTAGCAGTCAGCACATTAGGTGCAAGTTATATTGTGTGTATTACACTGTTAGGTGCTGTTCACTGAGTGCACATGCAATGTAGGTAGAATTGTGGTTGCTGCTACTTGTAGTGCCACGCATAGCTAGTCAGTTTTGTTAAATTGTCAGCAGTCAGCACATTTAGTGTAATCTATATTGTGTATTAGTGAAGAAACTGTTAACCATCATTTTTCACACTGTAGATTCACTAAAGCAAATTAAAATCAATTGCAGTTCCTATTTACCAAAGAAGACCGTTTGGTACAGTTAAATTTCTGTGCTACTGTAAAATAAAAAAAATATATCAATGTTTGATACCTGTTCCTATTTACTAAAGAAACTGTTTGGTACAGGTCCATTTTTGCCTGAATAAGTAAAAGAGGAGAGGTAGAACCAGGGGAAGGCGTGGCGTTGGGTGACCTGCGCATCTGGCAGGGAGAATACTTCCTGGTAGTCCGCCACTGTAGGACAGCAGAAGCAGCAGGAAACTGTTGGAGGCAGAAGCACATGTTTTCAAATAGGTCTGAGATGTGTGCAGAGCACCAGTATCCTGGGAGATGTATTGAGAGGGCGGAATACAATCATACAGCTATGTCTTGTGGAGAGAATTGTGGACTGGTTCTCAGGGCCTCAAGTGCAGCGGGCTCTTCTCCTCCCAGGCATTGTGCAGGCGATGGAACAACAGGAATTGCTGCAGCTTGAAAAGGAGGAGGTGGGTGATGAGGAGGAAGATGTTTTGGCGCCTACTGAGGAACAGGAGGAGGATGAGCCCAGGGAACCCCTATTTCATAATATGTGTGTCCACATGTTGAGATGCCTATGGAGGGACCCCTGCATTCGCAGCATCAAAAACCAGGATAATTACTGGCTGGCCACCCTTCTGGATCACCACTACAAAGACAAAATTTCTACCCAACCCGGCGCAAGAGAAAGAAAAGGTGGCCCGCCAGAACAGACTACTATGTGACCGGCTGTGTGAGGAGTTCCACACAGGGAGCTCAGGCGGACACTGCCTTCACCGGATTCTCCTGTAGCGGCAGCAGCAGAGAAGGTGGCAGCAGCAGGCCGCACACATCCAAAAGTCTAGGCCAAGGCAGGGGGGATTTTCTGGATGCCTGGTGAAACCTCATGTAGGCACCTCAAACAAGTGAGGTGCATGGGCATAACCATCGAGAATGAATGAAGGGCATGGTGCACGATTACGTTGGTTCTTTTCTGGCTGTTGATGGTGTTGAAGGCAGCAGTTAGGAGGGGGATGCCTTTCCTGACAGTCGTGACGCCATTCATTTTTGGGTCAACAGGCCTGAAATCTTCCGGCAGTTGGCACAGTATGCCATGAAGCTTCTTTCGTGCCCAGCATCCAGTGTTCTGTCAGAAAGAACATTCAGTGCTGCTGGTGGAGTAGTCACGGACAACCGATCAAGACTGTCTCCAGAAAATGTCAATGGATTTACCTTTTATAAAATGAACGAAGATGTCACTGATTGACTGACACTAGGACACACTGGCTAACCAAGATGCCTCTGTGAACCCACACTGCTCCTGTGCTGAGTCTGTGGCTGCCTATCACCAGCAACCTGTCAGCTGAGCTTGCCTCGATTGAATTTTTTTGCTAATTATCGCAACGTCCAGGGGTGGCATTCATCGCCAATGTCATGCTTACCATTGTGCCAGCTAGCAATATACTTTACATTTCTGCTGCTTCCGGGAGGCTAACAAACTGCAGATGAAAACCCGCACTACTGCCACACTGATAGGTACCATTGCCCTTGCCTAATTTTTCAGCTAAGTATTGTAGGATTGAGGGTTGGCATTCATGTCATCCACTTCATGATGCAAACTAGCAATATTGTCTACCTACCTACTACTACCGGCACCACAGACCACAGCAACAGTGCTGGCGCACAAAACATCTTGGTCTGGCCCTCCTACGTTTAATCACAAATTTCAGATACTTGTATTACACACTCCTGCTGTTGCTGCCGCTTGTCACAACTCCATTTACTAAAATTGTATTACACACTTCTGCATGGCATTGACCATGCACTACACCCAGCTCTAGATGCCAGTTACCAATGCAGTCCCTGCTCCTTCTCAGTGCCCACCACCACCTCCTCCTGCTGTTGCTGCCACCTGTCAGTACTCCATTCACTAAAATTGTATTACACATTTCTGGGTGGCATTGAGGATGCACTACTCCCAGCTCTAAATGCCAGTTACCAATGCGATCCACACTCCATCTCAGGGCCCACCACCTCCACCTGCTGCTGCTGCCACCTGTTTGTACTCAATTTGCTAAAATTGTATTACACACTTCTGGGTGGCATTGACGATGCACTACACCCAGCTCTCCATGACACTTACCCATGCGGTCTCCCTGGTAATAGCTGACCAGAGGCCACACACTGCTACTCCTCTCACTGACCCACGCTCCCTCTCTGGTCCCCCAGCCTTTTGCCTAATTTCACCGCGCTACTTCTCCATGTGATCCAGGTCCTGATGCCAGCAATGCGGTCTCCTGCTGTTTTGATGGCAGAAACTGTTGCTAGTGGGTTGAGTTCACCCTTTCTCAATGTCCTAATGTTTATTCTGCCTACTGTAAGCTGTGCATCACATGCAAAAATTCTTTTTGTCTGCTGTCCATTTACCTGCCATTTTCTGGAAAACCACAAGGTCTTTTGGAACTTTTGTATTTTTCCCTTGTTGTCACTTTTCTTCTACACATACCTAGCAAATTTGGTGATTCTAACATGTATAGGAGCTTTGCTATTAATGTTTAAATGTTTAATGTCGGCCCAATGACGTTATTGGAATTCTGGAATTCAGTTCGCCTAAATTTGGTTAAAAATGTTAAAAAGTAATGGTTCTAACACTCAACCCTGGGGTACACCACTACTGACCCTAGAGCATTTAGTGTTTGAATGAGTATTTACTACACTCGCATTATCCTTAAGGCCAGTTTTCATTAACAAATAGATAAATCTCAATTTAAGATTTATTTGAAAATGTCGTCGTTTGTAAATCCATAGTGACTACCAGACTATGGGGTCCTTTATCAAACTCTTTAGAATATTCGCAAATACAGACATTCATCTTACAGGTGTTTGATTTATTGGTAAATACTTCAATCTCTTTTTAAGTATAGCTACCACATTGTCTTTATGCCAGTTAACTAGTGCCAAGCCACACAATAAGGAATATCTAAAATGTTAAATAATGGCTTTGAAATAACATTACCTGCTATTATTTTAAGGGGCATGAAACCACAGACTCATTAGTTTTGAATACAAGATAACAATGTTTGATGCTGTTGCTTTGGCATTGGCCTATAAGATTTTTTTTTTAAATGCTGTGAACTTGACTAGTTGCTTGGTGTTTTGCTTGGTTTTATACGTTTTGATTACCTCACCTGCTTTAAATTGTTCATCATCATATTTTTTACAGGTATGCACAGTAAATCTATATTATATCTTTTTTTTTCATATGATATTTTCCTTATTATATCTTTTTTCCTTTCAAACAAAAAAAATTATATTAGCGATATCCAATGGAAAGCAATAAATCTGTGCTAGAATTCCACATTTCGCCATTTTTCCTAAATGCTGACAGTAAATTGTACTTTTTTAGCATTGTGTTCTTTATCCTAATCTATTTCTTTGGCATTCTGGTGAACATCATGATCATTATAGTGATATGTCTGAATCTCCATTTGCACACCCCGATGTATCTGTTTCTCTGCAATTTGTCCATTATTGATATATGTTACCAAACTGTTAATGTTCCAAACCTCCTCTACATCTTACTCTCTGGAAATAACACCATATCCTTCACTCAATGCCTTATTCAGATGTTTTTTTTCTTTTTAGCAGACTTTACAGAGATCACAGATATTTTTATAATGGCGTATGATCGCTATGTTGCAATTTGTCACCCTTTAGATTATCACCGTATACTGAACTAGAAAATCCGCAAATTATTAATAATGGTCACCTGGATCAATGGATGTTTACATTCATCAATATTTACCATTTCCATGTTGAAAATATTCTTCTGTTCTTCCTCCATTCATCAGTTCTTCTGTGATGCTAAAGCTCTCATTAACATTGCCTGCAGTGGGACTGAAATGTTTTACAGTGTTATGTATACGGATAGTTTACTAGTTGGGCTTATTCCTTTTGTCTGCAACTTGATGTCCTATGTTCAGATTATTGGAGTAATTCTACGTAATAAATCTGTAGACAGTAGAAGCAAAGCCTTCTCCACCTGCTCATCCCACCTTATTGTCATTGCTATATTTTATGGATCAGGTGTATCTGTATATTTGATGCCACCATCAGATAAATATGACATATTGGAACAAATCCTAACAGTTTTCTACACTGCAGTTGTCCCCATGTTGAACCCCCTCATATACAGCCTACGAAACAAAGACATAAAGAATTCTCTGCGAAAATTGTTGACAAAGTTTTAACAAGACGATATGGTTAACTAATAGAATTTAGACTGCTTACTAAATAATCACCTTCATACCTTCTTCTAATTGCTGGCCACTTGCTGTCAATTGTCTGTCATGTGAAAGGTTGAAGAGGGCTACATAACTTCAGATATAACTTCTTTTAGTAATAGAACCAATACACAAAATCAGCATGTAAAGGCACACATTCAAAAGATACATGTAATGTAGATAATAATCATATAACAATGTGTTAAGCTACGTACACACTTCCAATTATTATCGTTGGTAAACGAACGACGAACGATCCTGCACGATATCTGCGAACGATCGTATAGCACCGATCCTGTACATACAGATAACGACACGATGGTTCGTAGATATTGTACACACAATAGATACGATCGTTTGAGCGATACAGGAAGTTACGTGCACCACAGGAACGTTCGTTCATCACGCATGCTCAGACCATGGACGATCAATGAACGATCGTACACACGAACGATGGTCAACGATCGTCGTCCAATCCGATCCGCCGGTCCGGTCATTCATTTCCAACGACTTTCCTCGTTCGTCGGCGTCGTTGGTTACTTTTTTTACGAACGATTTTTGCGATCGATCGTTCGTCGTTCGTTCGTCGTTCATTTTGAACGATAAAAATTGGAAGTGTGTACGCAGCTTTACATTCAGGAAATTAATCTATGTAGAAAATGTAAAGGAAAACAGGAACTAACTGCTGTGGGAACATAACTTGTCTGTAGGCCTGCGTGACCCTTTAGGCCTGATTATTTATTATTATTTTGATCCTGCAACACTGGAATGGATTGGGTCCAGGATTCAAAACACTTGCTAACAAATAGCAAATGACATGGCCTGATTAATAAAGCTCTCCAAGTCAAGAGAGAATACATTTTCATCAGTAAAGCTGGGTGATCCAGCAAAATTATGATGGATTTGGTCCAGGATTGAATACATTTTCTAACATGTATAAAAGCAGTACATTGTCTTTCATGAAAATGTATTTTATACTATAATATATTAATATGAGAATAATAAAGTTTGAAACACAGAATCATGTCAAAATAATAAAATAAATGAATTTATTATTACATTTGATTTTTTATTTAATTTAATTTATTATTTTGTCATGATTTTGTGTTTCCAACTTTATTATACTCATACTATTATAATATACTGTAAAATAAATTTTCATGAAAAACATATACCGCTTTTAGACATATAAGTCCAGACAGAAATGAACAGCCCAGGAGGTAATTTAGGGCTATTAGGGCACATCTCTCTCCCTCCCCCATTACCTGTTGTAACATTCACCTCTTCCTCACTGTGCAGGTGCCTCTCTCTTGTGCCTGCGCTCCCAGGCTTTCATCCATCATGCCAGCTAATTAGGAAATAGCCTAATTATCCCTGGCTATTTAACTAGCTTAGACCTGCCTGCCTTGACCCCTGCCTTCCTCGACAATTCTTCTGCTTAGTGATTTGGTACCATGAATCTTCCTTCCTACCCTGGTTGCCTGTTGCGCAGGAATTTGTAGATCATTTGTCATCATCTTAGCTGACTGTGATATGGCGGCTTCGAGAAGCAGGGCCAGCCCTGAAAAAGCTACCAATCCCGATCAATGCTGCCACGTCTCTTTGAACTTCTGCCCATGTCACCACTGTAAAAATTGTCTTTCTGACATCTCTGTGGAGGAAAAGCCTAGGAGGATGTGGGAGCTCTCTTACTGTAAGGAACTTACCCAACCTGCGAGCCCGCGGCATCCCTGGGGACCCCAGCCGCAGGGGTAGACGCCGCTGTAGCAGGCAGCATGTCCGAGGCTACTGCTCTGCTCGCAGCTTGTCTCTCTCTGCAGGCGGAGGGATCCTTACTGTTCAGCCAGGCGACATCCCTTGCATCTCTTTGGACGTGGTTACTGAAACCCCTGCTCTCAGCACTCCTTTGCGTGTGCAAATTAGTGCACGTCGTGCACAGGGGTGCTGTGGGAAGAGGTGCGCGTGCTACCATGCGTGCCTCTTGTACCCCCTGAGGGCATGGCACTCGGCTGCCTCGTCGCGGGGTGGGACATAGTTAGTTTCGGCCGCAGAGGATTCAGTTACTCTCCTATCAGACGGCGCCAGGTGGCGCAAGGTCATTGGTCACTCTGGCCATTTAAGGGGAGCCTGTCCTGTACACCATTGCCCGCTATAAGCCTCTGTGAACACAGTGTGCTTGGGTGCGTCCTTGTGTTGGTTTATGCTTATCTCCTTTTGTCATCTCCATAGAGACCTGGTCTGAACCTGACTCTGCCTGAACTCTGCCTGCCCTGACCTCGGATTGTTAATGACCATTCTGCCTGCTGCCTGCCCTGACCTCGGATTGTTCTTCACCTGTCTTTGCCTTACCCTCTTGTACTTCGCTTGTTTGGACTTAACCCTTGTCGTGCTTTATGACAATAAATAAAGCGTGATTGAAGGATATCTGGAGTTGGTTGTGGTTTGTGTGCCAAGGCGCATTACACTTACTTAGCTATTTGCTAAGCCACACACATGTTTCTTTACCCTTTTAAACATTACATACCTATTTAACCAACAAAAACCTTACCAAATTTTAATTTATTTTTTTTCATACATGTAAAATTTTCTTTTTTGGCCACATTTTTTTGACCAATAACCTTTAAAATATTTTTTGAAGGTAGTCATTTTTGGATGATGTTCGCACAACTGGTAATCAAACCTATATTTTTTGTTAATAATACAAGAATTTGTAAGTGCACACAAACAAAAAAATTATTCCCACATTTTTTGTAAGTAAAACTGGTAAAATAACCGGTAAAACTGTGTAAAATAAATAGATGCCATATGTGTCATAATCCTAATATTGCATTAGTTTACAAAACAGCAAAAAACTCCATCACAAAGAAATCTACTAGCTCATCAATTTAAAGTTACATTAAATGTATTATGCACCTGTAATCATTAAATGTTAGCGGTTTTTAAAAGTGTAATAGTTGACATGTATTGTATAATCAAGTATAAAATAATTCTTGTCAAAATATTTGAATACACTGGGGAACAATTTTGAACAAACTTTTTGTTGACTTTTTCTCTACTGCTTTTATTGGTATTCAATTGCTGTAGTGTGGATTTGTATAGGCTATTTGGCATTAGGGATGAGCGAGAAGGGCTCTGACAGTCTCCCAAAAATTTCCTCGAACTTCAGATGGCTCCGCAAAATTTTGGTGAAATTTCGGAATTAGCAGAAATGTAAAGTATATTGCTAGCTGGCACAATGGCAAGCATGACATTGGTGATGAATGCCACCCTGGACGTTGCAATAACTAGCGGATAACTTCAAACCTGGGCAGGCTCACCTGACTGGGTGTTGGTGATAGGCAGCCACAGACTCAGCACAGGAGCATTCTGGGTTCACAGAGGCATCTTGTGTAGCCAATCAGTGACATCTACAGTGGGGATATGATAGTTGTTAATAACCCACCTTTCGTTCACTTTCGAAAAGATAAGGTGATTGACATTTTCTGGCAACAGTCATGACCGGTTGTCTGTGACCACTCCGCCAAGGGCACCGAGGGTTCTTTCAGACAGAACACTGGCTGCTTGGCACGAAAGAAGCTTGATGGCATACTGTGCCAACTGCGGGAAGATTTAAAACTTGTTGACCCAAAAATGAATTGCGTCACTACTGTCAGGACAGCCATCCTCCTCATAACTGCCTGCCAACACCACCACCAGCTAGAAAACAGCCAACATAATCGTGCGCCATGCGCTTCATCTATTCTCGATGGTTATGCCCCTGCACTTCACTTGTTTGAGGTGGCCACAACAGGTTTTGCCAGGCATCCAGGAAATCCCCCCTGCCTTGGCCTAGACTTTTGGATGTGTGCGGCCTGCTGCTGTCACTTCTGCTCCCGCTGCCGCTACAGGAGGATACGGTGGAGGCACTGTCTGTCTGAACTCCCTGTGTGGAATGTGGTGCGCGAAACTCCTCACACAGCAGGTTGCATAATATTCTGCACAGGCGGGCCACTTTTTCATTCTCTTGCGCTGGGTTGGGTATAAACTGTGACATTTTGTCTTTGTAGCGGTGATTCAGAAGGGTGGCCAGCCAGTACTCATCCTGCTTTTTGATGCTGCAAATGCGGGGGTCCCTTCGTAGGCATTGCAACATGTGGACACACATATGAAAAAGGGTTCCCTGTGCTCATCATCCTTCTGTTGGTCAGTAGGCGCCAAAACATCTTCCTCCTCATCACCCGCGTCCTCCTCCTTGAGCTGCAGCAGTTCCTGTTGTTCCATCTCCCGCACAATGCCTGGGGTGTGACAGCACAAATGCGGGTTGGAACATGGTCTCCCTCATCATCATCTTCCTCCTCCTCTTCAAACTCCTGATGCTTGCTAGTCTCCCTTCTTGCTCCTCCTAATGCTGACTGTGCGCTATGGAGTGTAATGTCACCCTCATCCTCATCCCCCATTTCTCCCCTTCCTCTCCCATCGCCACTTTCTATTAGGACACACAGGGCATTATCAAGCAGAAAGATGATGGGTATGACGTCGTTTCTGCCTGACAGCTCCCTACTCACAATGTTGGTGGCCTGCTCAAAGGGGGCCAGTACCTTCCACAGCGTCTCCATCTGCAGCCACTGGTCACTGATAAAGTATCTCAGTTGTGTGGCTGTACTAAGGTCCTCGCTGCCTCCATGCACCACGCTGACAAAGTAATGACGGATGGCTAGCTTTTGCTCACAAAGATGCTGGAGAATGTGCAGTGTGGAGTTCCATGTAGTCACAGTCACAAATGAGTCTATGCCGTGGCAGACTCTGTTGGCGCTTGATCTTGCCGCGTCGGCAGTAGGGTGTCGGCATACATGTTTGCAGATAGAGCGAGTCTGTCCCAGTAAGTCCTGCAGTCCTGGGTACGTGCAGAGAAACTTCTGCAACACCAGGTTCAGTACGTGCGCAAAGCAGAGAACATGTGTTATGTGGCCCATGCACAGCTCAGCCACAAGGTTGGCCCAGTTGTCGCACACTATGTTGCTTGTTGTGAGCTGGGAGGATGTCAGCCAAGCCTCAACCTCCTTGTGTAAAGCGGACAGGAGTTCTCTGGGTGTGTGACTTTTCCCCCCCCAAGGACACCAGTTTCAGCACTGCCTGGCAACGCATATGCTTAAGGCAGCGATGGTGGCGTGCTTGCTTAACCACAGCGTCCTCTGCTGCTGGCCTTTCAGGAGGAGTGTCGAAAAGAGAGGGGTTGATGGTAGAAGGAATGCAGAAGAAGGAGGAGGTGGGAGAGGACTGTGGTGGCCCATGCTTTCCCACCACACCCCTCAGTGGGGGTACCAGGTGCTGTAATGTCTCTTGCAGACTACTGCCCACTGAGCTATGCAAGGCCACCCAGTGAGCGGTGAAGGACAGGTAGCCTCCCACTCCGTGCCTGGATGTCCAGCTGTCCATGGTGATGTGGATTTGGCTGGACACTGAGAATGCCAATGCCTGGGAAAGGTTTTCCATTACATGTGCATGTAAACTGGGAACAGCTGTGCTGGAGAAGTAATGCCTGCTTGTTATATTCTACCACTACTCGGCACAGGTCATCAGGTCACGAAAGTCCACAATGCTGTACAGCAGTAGCTAGATGTGAATTGAGTTTAATTACTCTTTTGTTGGTTGGGCCATAGCCTGATGCCTTGTGCAGAACTCTGGTAGAGTGGGCTAAAGGGACTGGGAGCTAGGGGAGTACCCATCTTACGGCAACAGACATCTTCTGACGCCACGAAACCTGCGGGCAGAAGCTAATACATCATGGCCGCTTGAAGTCTGGCTGGCATCAATCTCCTGAGACGTAGTAGCAATGACAGTTGGAGGCGGAGAAGGAGTCAATGGAGGTGGAAGAAGAGACAATGATTTGGTTGCACCTCCTTAAAGAGAACGCATATACTGCTCACACTTTGGTTTATGGTACTTGCGCATGTGGGAAAGCACAGATGTTGTACCCAAATGTGATCAGGCCTTTACTATGCGGATCTGCCTGTGGCACAGGATGAAGATTACTACGGACTCGTCATCGTGATTCAGCGTGAAAAAGGACCACACTGGAGAGGTGCATGCAACCACTCTGCTGCTCTTTTTCTTTTCCTGCCTCTGCGTCTGCTGGGTGCCCTGCGTCTGCTCCAGCTCCACCTCCCCCGCAGTCACATCGTCTCTGACTGTTCCTCTGCTTGTGCCCACTCCTCTGTCTCTTGTTTGGGACTTACATGAGGCAGATTGGCGACCCCTTCCATCCCCAGTCTTTTGCTGCTGCTACAGCTGCTGCCTTTCCTCTATGTCTCTTTCGGAACTGCTGCTAGCCCTTACACGCACCCGTGGTTCCCAGGTGACATCACCGTCATCATCATCCTCATTTTCAACTAACAAAATCTCTGCAAATGCAGCCACTGATCCAGAACCCCCACCCAGCAACTGCTAAACACACTCTCCAAGGGTCTCAAAGTCTGCCTCCTGCCCCGAAATTCGCACTTACAGATCCTCAGGCTGTTCGTCAAACAACAAGGAAGAGTCGGGAGGTACAGGCACATTAGCCACGCTAACTCCTGTCTTTGCTCATGTCACGGCTGTACTGGTTGCTGCTGCTGCTGCAGAAGTAGAGCCTGTTGCAGAAGAAGAGCCTGCTGCACTTGAGGCCCCTGAGACCCAGTCCACAATACTCCACGCATGACGTGGCTGTATGATCGTATTCGGCCCTCTCAATACATCTACCAGCATACTGGTGCTTTGCACACATTTCAGACCTCTTTTAGAACTCCAGCAGTTCGCTGCTGTCCTACAGTGTCCGACTCCCAGGGAGTATGCCCCCCACCTTGTGTCTACTGCTTATCTTTTACTTATTCGGGAAAAAAATGCACCTGTACCAAACGGTTTCTTTGGTAAAAAGGAACAAGTATCGAAACACTAAAATCTCTGTATTTTTTTTATAGTAGGACACAAATTTTTCTGTACCAAACAGGATTTTTTGGTAAATAGTGGGAGGTATCAAACTGAAATATCTGTATTTTTTTTTAGAGTAGGACAGACATTTTTCTGAAGCAAACTTGCTTTTTTGGTAAATAGCAAGAGGTATCGGATTAAAATATCTGTATTGGAGTGACTAACCCCTCCCTCATTCCCTGTATTTACTTCTGTGCTCAGATCTCTCCTGATTGGGTTGCTGGGCCTTGCTGTGCATCCTGGGAACAAACGATTCCCTCCCATGACCACGACCTCATGGCAAATCACAAGGCCATTCTCACTTAAATGTTTGGTTCGAACTTACAGATCTCGCTCGATCATCCCTATTTGGCATTTTTCAAAGGTAAACTTGGTGATCAAGATAAGTCTTGAGCCCCTCATAAGGTGTGCAAAAAATTGTGTCAAGGTTTTACGGATGTGGACAAAGGGAACAATTGATAGGATGCCATTTGGTATACCTGGTTTGACGAGAGCCAGGAGATCATTTCAGTGATTGTTACTTTTGTATAGTGAAAACTTCATGATATAACAAGAAAATTTAATGTAGCATAGAGTATACTAGTCTACGATCGGTTATGCGCCCAGTGGCTCATTCAGATAAAATCCCAGTGCCGGTTTTCATTACACTACCCTCTCTTGAAAAACAATATTATGGTGATGAACTAGATTAAGTGATTTCTTATATTTATCTGTTTCCTGAATTTCCGCTATAAGGTCTTACATATTTTTAATCCCATTTACCTTGCAGATCCAAAAACCCAGAGAGGGCGGATTGGAGTCCCTCCATAATCTAGGAATACATGCTTTAGCAGCTATCACCAAATGTTTCACCAGTGAATCATGTAAGTGTAAGAGGAAAAAAGCCAGGTCATCCGGAACATGTCTAACCCCCATCTTCTGCCAGATTTCCCTAACCTTCACCCAAAAGGATTGAATGACTTGGCATTCCCAAAACACATGGAGCATTTTGCCTCTATCTCTGCCACATCTCCAGCATAACTCTGACTTCGATGGGAACATAGGATGCAACCTCACAGGAGTTCTATACCATTGTGTAGGTATTTTATATCCTGTTTCCTGTAGGCCGCTAATAATCGACCCTTTATGTGCCATACAAAAAACCTGATCGATCTGTGCTGGCGTAAATTGTAAGTGGAGATCTCTCTCCCAGGCCTTCAGGAATACCGGAGTTGAGTCCTCTGGAGCTACATTGAGCAAGGAGTAAATACGAGACAATGCATGTCTCATATCCAGCTTTCCCTTTCAAAGTCTGTGAGTTGTCTCAAGAATCCGGTGCGTGTGGTAGGGATCTAAAGAAATGGAAGAGCTGAACAGACCCTAGGGTCGTGGAGTGGACCTATGTGGCCAAATTTTCGGGGGCTGGAGGAACATATGTTAGCCTGGATTGACTCAATTTATTTGCGGCCTTCTGCATTGGTGTCGGTAAATGGGTTTGTCTTGGAACCCCTGACAATTACAAATGGGACAAGACAGGGGTGCCAGGTGTCACCTCTGATCTTTATTCTTTCGCTGAAAGCGCTATGTCACAATCGAGCCTCTCGACATACACAGGGGTGGCAAGAAAAAAGAATAGAGAAGGCGCGCAACAGCTCATGATCCAAAGCATACCACATCATCTGTAAAACATGTTGGAGGCAGTTTGATGGCTTGGGTTTGCATGGCTTTCAGTGGCACTGGGACACTAGTGTTTTTTTTGTTGATGATGTGACACAGGACAGAAGCAGCCGAATAAATTCTGAGGTGTTCAGAGACATAATGTCTGCTCAAATCCAGATAAATGCAGTCACATTGATTGGGAGGCTTTTCATAAGACAGATGGACAATGACCCAAAACATACAGTCAAAGCCACCCAGGAGTTTTCATAAAGCAAAGAAGTGGAAATTTCTTAAATGGCCAAGTCAGTCACCTGATCTGAACCCAATTGAGCATGCATTTCACTTGTTGAAGACTAAACTTCAGACAGAAAGGCCCACAAACAGCAACTGAAAGCCGCTGCAGTAAAGGCCTGGCAGAGCAATAAAAAGGAGGAAATCGAGCATCTGGTGATGTCCATGAGTTCAAGACTACAGACTGTCTTTGCCAGCAAAGGGTTTTCAACCAAGTATTAGATGGGTACATTTTATTTTCAGATTTTTAATTTGTCCAATTACTTTGAGCCCCTGAAATGAAGTGATTGTGTTAAAAAAAGGCTTTAATTCCTCACAATTTTATGCAAACTTTTTGTTCAACCCACTAAATTAAAACAGAAATTCTGCAATTCAATTGCATATGAGTTGTTTTATTTAAAATTAATGGTGGTAATTTACAGAAACAAAATTAGAAAACGTTCTCTCTGTCTACCTATGTATGGACCTAACTGTAGAACTTATACAAGTTCTTATAATAATCACAGAAACCTGCCGCTATGTCCTTAACTAGGTGAACCTTCTGACTTTTCTTATCCACTATATAAGTTATGAATGTTCTCGCTCTTTTTGCTTTAAGAGAGTTGGACAGAATCTTACTGCTTTTGTTGCCGAAATTCGTAAACAGTGAGTTTGCACTTGACCAAAGTAGACTTCACCTTCCCTAGACACAACGAGGCTAACTTCTCCCTAGCCTCAATCAATTTTCTACCTACCTAAAGTTCTAAGGTTTATTTGTGAGTCTTTTCTAGTAGCTGAATTTTAGCAATCAAGTAAAAAATCTCTTCTTTTGGGCAGTACATTTAATTCTGCACCAATGCTTTATCAAAATCCCTCTGATTACCACCTTATGGGCTTCCCAGATCACATCAGACTTACATCCAGGGTAGTGTTAACAGCAAAATAACATGTCAATTCTTTGGAGACATCAAAACTTCAAACAGTCAAGTGTAAGGAACTTACCTGACCCGCGAGCCCGCGGTGTACCTGGGGATCCCAGCCACAGAGGGAGACGACGCTGTAGCAGGCAGCATGGCCGAGGCTGCTGCTCTGCTCGCAGCTTGTCTCTCTCTGCAGGCAGAGGGATCCGTCCAGGCCAAACTACTGTTCAGCCAGGCGGCATCCCTTGCATCCCTTCGGATGTGGTTACTGAATATCCTGCTCTCAGCACTCCTTTGCATGTGCAAAGTAGTGCACGTCCTAGGGGTGCTGTGGGAAGAGGTGCACGTGCTACTATGCGTCCCTCTTGTACCCCCCGAAGGCGTGGCACTCGGCTGCCTCGCCCCGGGGCGGGACATAGTTAGTTTGAATTCATAGTGAATTTGGGATTCACTTAGTCTCCTATCAGACGGCACCAGGTGGCGCAAGGTCATTGGTCACTCTGGCCATTTAAGGAGAGCCTGTCCTGTACACCATTGTGTTGGTTTAAGTTTACCTGCTTTTGTCATCTCCATAGTGACCTGGTCTGAAGTTGACTCTGCTTGAACTCTGCCTGCCCTGACCTCGGATTGTTACTGACCATTCTGCCTGCTGCCAGCCCTGACCTCGGATTGTTCTTGCATTTCACTTGTTGAAGACTAAACTTCAGACAGAAAGGCCCACAAACAGCAACTGAAAGCCGCTGCAGTAAAGGCCTGGCAGAGCAATAAAAAGGAGGAAATCGAGCATCTGGTGATGTCCATGAGTTCAAGACTACAGACTGTCTTTGCCAGCAAAGGGTTTTCAACCAAGTATTAGATGGGTACATTTTATTTTCAGATTTTTAATTTGTCCAATTACTTTGAGCCCCTGAAATGAAGTGATTGTGTTAAAAAAAGGCTTTAATTCCTCACAATTTTATGCAAACTTTTTGTTCAACCCACTAAATTAAAACAGAAATTCTGCAATTCAATTGCATATGAGTTGTTTTATTTAAAATTAATGGTGGTAATTTACAGAAACAAAATTAGAAAACGTTCTCTCTGTCTACCTATGTATGGACCTAACTGTAGAACTTATACAAGTTCTTATAATAATCACAGAAACCTGCCGCTATGTCCTTAACTAGGTGAACCTTCTGACTTTTCTTATCCACTATATAAGTTATGAATGTTCTCGCTCTTTTTGCTTTAAGAGAGTTGGACAGAATCTTACTGCTTTTGTTGCCGAAATTCGTAAACAGTGAGTTTGCACTTGACCAAAGTAGACTTCACCTTCCCTAGACACAACGAGGCTAACTTCTCCCTAGCCTCAATCAATTTTCTACCTACCTAAAGTTCTAAGGTTTATTTGTGAGTCTTTTCTAGTAGCTGAATTTTAGCAATCAAGTAAAAAATCTCTTCTTTTGGGCAGTACATTTAATTCTGCACCAATGCTTTATCAAAATCCCTCTGATTACCACCTTATGGGCTTCCCAGATCACATCAGACTTACATCCAGGGTAGTGTTAACAGCAAAATAACATGTCAATTCTTTGGAGACATCAAAACTTCAAACAGTCAAGTGTAAGGAACTTACCTGACCCGCGAGCCCGCGGTGTACCTGGGGATCCCAGCCACAGAGGGAGACGACGCTGTAGCAGGCAGCATGGCCGAGGCTGCTGCTCTGCTCGCAGCTTGTCTCTCTCTGCAGGCAGAGGGATCCGTCCAGGCCAAACTACTGTTCAGCCAGGCGGCATCCCTTGCATCCCTTCGGATGTGGTTACTGAATATCCTGCTCTCAGCACTCCTTTGCATGTGCAAAGTAGTGCACGTCCTAGGGGTGCTGTGGGAAGAGGTGCACGTGCTACTATGCGTCCCTCTTGTACCCCCCGAAGGCGTGGCACTCGGCTGCCTCGCCCCGGGGCGGGACATAGTTAGTTTGAATTCATAGTGAATTTGGGATTCACTTAGTCTCCTATCAGACGGCACCAGGTGGCGCAAGGTCATTGGTCACTCTGGCCATTTAAGGAGAGCCTGTCCTGTACACCATTGTGTTGGTTTAAGTTTACCTGCTTTTGTCATCTCCATAGTGACCTGGTCTGAAGTTGACTCTGCTTGAACTCTGCCTGCCCTGACCTCGGATTGTTACTGACCATTCTGCCTGCTGCCAGCCCTGACCTCGGATTGTTCTTGACCTGTCTTTGCCTTATCCTCTTGTACTTTGCTTGTTTGAACTTAACCCTTGCTGTGCTTTATGACATTGAATAAAGCCTGATTGAAGGATATCTGGAGTTGGTTGTGGTTTGTGTGCCCAGGCGCATTACATCAAGTACAAGCAATACCAACAGGAGAAACTGGTCAATCGGGAATCAAGTTATTATTTAATAACTTTTTTATTGTATGTAAAATTTCTGGATTCACCACCCAAAAATTAGTAAAAAAACAAGTGTAAGATCTAACTCAACAAAAATTGCGTTACCCAGAGATATTGATTTGTAGCATATCTCTCTTTATTAAGATATATGAAGGATACACAATGTATAAATTTATATTATACACTAGTATTAATACTAGAAAGTTAAAAAAGGGAGAAATGTTTCAAAAGGGGAACACAGTAATAGTGAAATAACATATAGCAAGTATATATTATTGTTTGATAACATTTCAGACCTGTTTTTTAATAAGGTTGATTTACTAAAGGATATAGGCAGTGTACACCTCTTTAATTCTACAAAAGATACTTTACATAGCTTGGCGAAATGTCATGAAAAGTCACAAAAATCCCAAATCACATGTAAGTAAATGTTAGACATGATTTTATTTTGCATATGATGGCAAAGATTTACATTGATTAATGATGATCGATCATGATATGAATCATTTCCTGTTGAGTAACAGTTCACTTTGATAAAGTACTTGATCTCCCACAAATGTTCTTTCTAGAAGAGCTTTTTTGCCATTTATACCCCTGAGGAACCCTTGAAATATTTTTTTCAGTTTCATGGAACCCTTTCTAAGACTAATTTATTGGGGGGCTGTGGGAAGAAAAGCCTTTGAAATTGGTGGTCAGAAAAATAAAATCAAGAAACTCCTCCCTCCTCCTTGAAATCCTGGTAGACAATGGCTGGTCTGTCCAGAGAGTGCTTTGTGTCCAGGCTTTTTCAGTTAATAATTTTACCGTACATACAGATTATAAGGGTCATGATTTACATAAAATTCAAGGATGAAAAAAGTTAAGCTATCTCCTCCCTCTTTCCACCCCACCATTGTAGTCACCTTCTCTGTATCAGACATATCTGAATGCATGATACCATCATCAGACTACTACAACTTACTAAAATGGATCTTAAATCATACTGTTGAAGTGCCCAACATTAGTTTAATTAGTATAGTATTAGTAAAAAATCAACATTTGGCCAATTAATACACTTGAGTTTGAATTCAATCTGACTGTTGGAGAGCTTTGATTTGGGTTTATTTTGGAATGTCCCTGAAGACAAAGAGGAGTCAGATGGAGATGTTGACCAAAGGATCAAAATGGTAGATAATGCCCACTTGGGGTCTGCTTAAAAGACTTCCTCCTTGCCTTGCATTGTTTTTGGACAATTCAGCAGTTCCATAACCATCAAGGAAGCTTTGGGACTAGGACCATACCATTTTCTGGGGAACGTCAACAGGCACAGAAAGATGGAAGATCCCAGAAGTGAGGTTGGTAGGACACCTAAGTGAGGGCTGAAAGTGGCATGGCGTCCTAGTTATAATAAAAGGGACAGAAAAGAACCAAACTCCCTCTCTCTTCCTTTTAAGCCAAGCCAGATTACAGGACATAAATGATGGATCCTCTGAATAACATATTAAATGTCTTTGTAACCACTCTTTAACTTCACTTAAATTAATATTGTAAATTGCTATTGTTTAATTCTTCTCTCTGGTAAGAAATACCTTGATATTTCAGATCTGTGTGATTATTTAAGAAAAAAAACTATTAAAATATTTATGAGCACTTTTTACCCCCAAGACCCAAGTTAGGAGAGAAAAAAACACTGCAGACCATAGAGAGAACTTTTTATCTTAACCTCCTGGTTTCCCACATGGATGCATGTGGAGTCAGCAATTGGAGGCCAATGGTGTTTTAAGTGACACTGGGTAGGTGATTGAATGCCAAATTTGAACACCATTAAAGTGTATGGGGGGAAGGAAATTTGGGTTTTTTTGGGGGCAAAAGCTCCCCTGATTGCTCTTGCAGCCCAAGTGTAACTGTAGTATGTGTTCTTGGATAGAGAATCTCCATCCAAGAACACATACAAGACAGCAGTTCATCTGCAGTCACAGCTAATTGGAAGCACTTGCGTGCCTCCTCCAATCAGCTGTGACCGCAAAGTTCCCACGGTCACTGGGCTGTACTTAGCCCCGAGACTGTAGGAACTGAACTGCAGATGAACTCTCAGTGGAGTTTCTAATCATTTCATCTGCAGTCACAGCTCGTGTGCCTTCTTATAAGCTGTGACTGCAAATTCCCATGCTCCCCAGGCTGTACTTATCAATGATAAGTACAGCTCGATGACCTTGGGAACTGATCTCAGATGAACTCTCAATAGAGAAACTCAATTGAGAGTTCATCTGCAGTTCTACTGCGATTCTGGGGCACTAGAGGTTAATTAACCTCTAGTGCCCGGGGATCACAAACAGGAGGATTCTCAGGGCTGCAAGGAAGGATTTTTTTTTTAAGAGAGAGCTTGGACTATCGTATTGTCTCATGAACTGATCTGTATCATCAAGCAGGTCATTCCTCATATACTTTCTTTTTATTTATTTTTTGAACTTGCTTACCATATTGTATTTGTGTGTGCACTGGAATAAATACCTTTTATTTATTGACAAAAGACTTCTCCAGCACACATGTTTTGTTCACTATAACCTTTCTTCTGAAAGATACTATTTTATCACTAATAAGAGCTCACTGGCTATCAAATGCAAGAGGGTAGCTGAACTCTAGAGAATTTGCAAACTGTGTTTTCTTATTCTGTGACAAAAAGTTACAGAATGAAGGCTGTTTAATTGTCCTGGTATTGCATCTATCCTGGCATGGAGTTTATGGTTACTGGAGGACAATAAAGAGTGGGAGAGACTCCAGGCAACTGTAACACAATAAGAGACTTTAACACAAGGGTGTTATTACTTTCAAATATGTAGATACAACATTTTCAATACTGATAATAGTGCCAAATTTGGGTTTGTGTGCAACTGGGAGCATGGCCATTGGAAACTGCTACTTGGAAAAATTTGGGGACAAGCTGAGGCCACTTTTTATTGATCTGCAAATTCAATGGATTTAGATTTCAGATTGTAATTTGTAAAGTTTAATACTTTGGTAGTAATACATTTATTAGCCAATAAGAAACAATTCAACATTCTGTATTTATAATCTATTTTAGAAACCATGGACACCCCACCAGCTAGCAAGTGTAAAATTCATTTGGTTGGGGACTATTTCTAACTTGTGAATTTACCGAACTTAGTACTTTTCTGTACATGTATACACAACAAAGCTAAATATTATATATAAATATTATATATTTTTCTCTCTGAACTCTTTCTCTATGCACTATCCTTTACATCCCATAGAAGACAATAAATCTATGATAGAATTCCACATTTTGCCATTCTTTATGAAATATGACAATACACTGTATTATTGAACTTTGTATTATTTTTCCAAACCCATTTCATTGGAATGTTGGTAAACCTATCATTACAGTGATATGTTTGGATCTCCATTTGCAACTTTTCTGTTATTGATATGTGTCACACTTTTATTGTTCCAAAACTCCTCTACACCTTACTCTCTGGAAATACTACCATATCCTTCACACAATGCTTTATCCAGATGTATTTTGTATTTTTAGTGGGTATTACTTGATGTCACATGTAAAGATTATAAAGGTCATACTATGTATTAAATCTAGGGACAGCAGAAGTAAAGCTTTCTCCACCTGCTTATCCCACCTCACCGTCATGGTCATCTACTATGGATCAGCTGTTGCTGTGTATTTGCTGCAAACATTGGACCACCATGACCTACTGGAACAGAACTTAACAGTGTTTTTCACCACAGTAGTCCACATGATGAACCCTATCATATACAGCCTAAGAAAAAAAGACGTAAAGAATTCATTGCAGAAATTGTTGAAATATTAAAAAAGACAATGTTTACTTAAAGCCCTGACAATATTTTTTTGTATGTATTAATTCAAGTTTTTAGTTTGTTTTCTGTATCAAGGGAACTATACCATGAATTAAAGTAAAAACGTAACTAAAACCTGAAAGTAGAATATTATTACTTTCCATTACACACCACCTTCTCTTGGACCTCTGAGGCCCAATCAGCCTTTGACCAATTAAAGTCATTATTCACTTCTGCTTTCATCCTGAAACATTCGGACCCTTCCCTACCATTTGTTCTAGAAGTTGATTCATCTGATATGGGTATTGGCGTCATACTTTTGAGCTTTGGGCTCAAGGCTCTGCTACATCCAGTCCTCTTCTTCTCCTGCAAGATGAGCCCGGCTGAATGGAATTATGACATTGGAGATCGGGAATTGTTGGATATTAAGTCAGCTCATGGAGAATGGTGGTACCTTTTGGAGGGAGCCGCTCACCCTATCCTTGTCTTCACAGATCACAAGAATCTCAAATATTTGAGAAAGGCTTAAGCCCCGTTAGGCTCATAGGGCACTTTTCTTTACTCGTTTAGATTTCCATGTGACCTTCCATCCTGGGTCCAAGAACATTAAAGCTGATGCCCTATCTCGCATGTTCCCAGAGAACCTAACCCTACCTCACCTTAATACTAATCTGGCAGAAAAAAATTTCCTGCTGAATTGTCCTGACCTGATGGAACAGATCAAGAGGGCCTCACGCCCCCACACAGTAGACCCAGGCCTCAACCTCTCCATGACGGGTGATTTCTGGATGCGTGATAGGAGGTTTTTTGTTCCCAAGACACTCCAGCATGCTGCTCCAGAAGCCTGCCATGATAATCTGTTGGCAGGTCGCCTTGAAGTGTTCAAGACTCTGGAACTAATCCAGCAGACCTTTTGGTAACCAAAACTTCCCCAAAAACGTCTTGTAAATCCTTTGTCTCCTCATGTGCCACCTGTGCCCTTTCCAAGATTGAAAGAGTTAAACTGTGGGCATTACTTAGACCCTTGCCCATCACAAACCACCCTTGGAGCATGTTATCTATGGATTTCATTGTGGAACTTCGGGGACATTCAACTCCATACTCGTAGTTGTTGATAGACTTACTAAGATGTCCCATTTCATCACAAGGAACGGGACACCCTCCGCTGCAGCTACTGCTGAGGCATTCCTAAAACAGATAGTCAGACTCCATGGAATCCCTGATGATATTGTAACTGATAGAGGGGTGCAATTCACTTCTAAGTTCTGGCAAGCGCTTTGCCAGAACAAAACTTTGTAAAAATACTTCTTTGTCCTCTGGCTATCATCCCCAGAGAGAAGCAATCAAACTTTGGAACAATATCTCCACTTTTTCTCAGTTGCATCTCAGAATGACTGGGCCTCCCCCCGCCCATGGCAGAGTTTACACATAATAATGCTATCCATTCAGCCACCTCTCATTCTTTGTTTTTTTTTTTTTTTTTGCTAATTACAGATTTCAGCCCACCTTGCTCCCAAATTGCCGTCAGGTCTTCGGTTCCTGATGTTCAGGATCATGTCACTTTAATCTCGGACAATTTGAAGAGATTAAAGTCCTGTCTGGCCCAAACACAGGCAAGAACAAAAAGGGAAGCTGACAAGAAGAGGCAGTCTTGCCCTGAGTTTAGGTCTGGGGATCTAGTCTGGCTTTCCACTACCAACCTGAGCATTTACTGCCCCTCTGGAAAATTGAGCCCTAAGTTCATTGGTCCTTTTCCTGACATGAAGATCATCAACCCAGCAGCTGTTCGACTTTCATTGCTTGAGTCTTTGACGATCCACCCAGTATACCTTGTGTCGTGTTTGAAATCGGTGGTACCAAGTCTCTTGGCTGGCAGGATCTTCTCTGCCACCTCCTCTGGTTGTGGTCAAAAGTTCCTGCTTCCTCCTCAGGTAGGGTGACGCCAAGGGTCGTGACCTGGTGACCCCCCCGCAGCAAAGAGCTCAGTGGCCTCCAGGCTACTGGCCCATCAACCCCTGCGGGGTTCCCCTGTGAAGACCAGGTGTCACTTAGACTCTACTCCTGAGGCAATCCTGTGCTACTTGCCTGAGAAGAACCTCGTAACAGAAAAAAAGTCTTCCTGAGACAGCTGTCTGCTTGAGGAAGCTAGCAGATTTCTAACCTTAAGCTTTTCTGAATCTTTAAACTTGTTTATATGGGATTCCACTCTCAAAGATCTATGATTATACATAAGTAGAATGTATCATTTCCTTATTTGAATTTCCAGTAATTGTCCTGGAACCATGAAAAGTACAAGAGGTCCAAAGAGGATATCTTCAATTATTAGGCCTGTGGCCACTAAGATTACAGCCCCATTACCCTGGATGTTCTTGTAAATACCAGGTGTCAGTTAGACTTCACACCTTAGGTGATATCATGCTACCTGCCTGAGAGGGGCCTAACAGAGATTTAGGAGTAATGGTGTCAAAGAAAGAGAATAAATGGGCATTCAAAGATGCATGATGCTCACATTTGTTTATCAGTACAGGTTTTTGTACAGGTGTCTGGATTTTTCCCCTCTACCCACTGTGTCTGTAACACAGCAGGGAGTAAAAAGAACTTTCAACCAAATTTGAGGGAGTCTCCTTCTAGACATTTGTACCCAGGACATGTGTCCATACTGGACAATTCCCCTTAAAGCCCAATCCCACTGACAAACTAAATGTCTTATTACATGAGAGTGGTCACCAAGACAAGTGGAGAAGGGGAAGCTCCACATAGGAGAGGTTTCAACCCTTCCACAAAAATCTGACTATAATAAAAATTTAAAACTGAAATATTTTAGCCATAAATACTTTATTTTTTAATATATAAAAAAATAAAGGATATATTTTTTTCATATGCTTATTACCTTAGGGGACAGCTCCAGCATGTCTATTAGAATTTAAACCCAAGAGGGAAAAACAAGCCCTTTCTTTTTTATCTTTCAATATTTTATTATTTAGTATTATTTTTGATACTAACACTATTGCATTCCAATCAACCTAGTGAAAAAAACTTATAAACCCAAGGAGAAAAACTTCAGTGGAGACTTTATTATGCATTAATGAATGAAGAGAATTATGACTTAGTTGGCATTGCTGAATCCTGGCTTTGTTCTTCGCATGACTGGGCTGTCAATATTCCTGGGTATACTCATTTCATAAAGAGATTATGGCTGGAGTTGAATATGGGGTTAAATAACACACAATTAATTATTGGAGTCTGCTATGGGCCTCCCAGTGCTAAGAAAGAAATAGAAAATCAACTACTAGCACAGAGAGAAAAAGCAGCAAAAAGTGGAAATGTAAAATTCATGGGAGATTTCAACTACCTTGACTTAGAATGTAGTAATGGCACAACAGGAACAGCAAAAGTGAGGACATTTGTGAATTTGATACAAGATAATTTTATGGTACAGTTTATAGAAGCCCCAACTAAAAGTGATACTCTGCTGAACCTAGTTCTTTCTAACAGTGCAGAGCTTATAACAAATGTGCAAATAAAAGAGAATCTGGGTAGCAGTGACCATATTATGATTTCATTTAATGTTAGCTGTAAACAGGAAGCAGGAAAAATAAAACCTTTTAATTTTAAGAGAGCAAATTTTCCATTATTAAGGGAGGCTCTCTGTGACTTGGACTGGGGGACAATATTGTCCTCAAAGAACACCAAACAGAAATGGGAATGTTTCAAGTCTGTTCTACAAAAGCAAACCTAAAAATATATTCCAATGGGTAATAAGTTTAAGAGGCTAAAATTAAAACCTATGTGGCTTACAGTGGATGTTAAAAAAGCCATAAGGAACGAGAAAAGGGCATTTCAAAAATATAAAAATGAAGGATCACCTTCACCTTTTGAAACCTATAAAGAATATAACAAAAGTTGTAAAAAGGAGATAAAATGTGCAAAACTTCAAAATGAAAGACAGATTGCAAGGGAAAGTAAGGCAAACCCCCCCCAAATTTTTCAAATATATTAATAGCAAAAAGTTAGGATCTGAGCATGTAGGCCCCTCAAGGATGTCGCTAGGTTAGTAACTGGGGATAAAGACAAGGCAGATTAACTAAACACTTTTTTTAGCTCTGTGTACATAAAGGAAAATGGCAGAGCTCAAGTCCAAATTCATAATAGCAAAGTCACTGCTTTAAATGAGTCACAATGGCTCAGAATTGATATGATTGACAAACAGCTGGGAAAAATTAAGGTTGACAAAGCACCAGGACCTGATGGATTACATCCACCTGTCCTTAAAGAGCTGAGCTCAGTTATTTCAAATCCATTATTTCTCTTTATCACTGGCAAGGTACCGATGGATTGGCTTAAGGCAAATGTGGTTCCTGTCTTCAAAAAGGGAGCAAAGTCATTACCAAGTAACTACAGACCTGTTAGTTTAACGTCCATATTTGGAAAGGTCCTAGAGAGTTTGATAAAAAAAAACACATAAAAAAAGCTTCTGATAGAAAATAATATTGATAGTGATAGTCAGCATGGCTTAAAGAAAGACAGAAGTTGTCAAACAAATTTACTCTCTTTTTATGAGGAAGTAAGTAAACAGGTAGATAGTGGAATAGCAGTTGATATAGTGTACATGGACTTTGCTAAAGCATTTGACACTGTACCCCAGAGACGGTTAATATGCAAGTTAGGCTCGAAAGGTTTAGAAAAGTCAATCAGGGTTCAGGATTGTCTATAATCTACAAGCAGACCTGTATGTACTGTTTGATTGGGTAGCCAAGTGGCAAATGACATTTAATATAGATAAATGTAAAATGATGCACTTGGGAGCTAACAACATGCATGCTTCATACTGTCTAGGGGAAATACATTTGGGGGAGTCAGAAATGGAAAAGGATCTGGAGGTTCTGGAGCAAAGTACTTTCTTGTAATAAAAGAGGAATAGACTGCAGAGATGGAGACATTATCCTGCCCCTGTACAAAGCATTGGTCAGACCACATCTGGAATATGCAGTCCAGTTTTGATCATCAGTTCACAAAAAGGACATTGTGGAAATGGAGAGAGTGCAGAGAAGGGCGAGGGCTATGAGGAGAGATTAGATGAACTGAATCTATTCTCCCTTGAGAGGAGACATTTAAGAAGGGGATATGATCACCTTGTATAAATATATAAACGGTCCATATAGAGAACTCTCTTCCCCATTATTCACTTTGAGATCATTACAAAGAACAAGAAGGCACTCTTGGAGGAAAAGAAGTCTAAGCTACGGATAAGGAAGGGATTCTTCACTGTAAGGTTTGTGAAAATGTGGAATCCGCTGCCTCAGGAAGTAGTTTCAGCAACTACTAGTGATTGCTTTAAGAAAAAGCTAGATGTTTTTCTAGAAGCACAGAATATAACTGCGTATTAAGGCTTTAAAGTAAAAATAACAGAGACTGTTGATCCAGGGAACATCCGATTGCCTCATGGAATCAGGAAGGAATTGTTTTTCCCTTGTTCAAGCAAGTTGTACCAGGGTTTTTTTTTTTTGCCTTCCTCTGGACTGGACTTATACCTGGGATATGTTTATTTCCCCAGTGGTTGAACTTGATGGATTTATGTCTTTTTTCAACCTAACCTACTATGTAACTAAGTAACAATGTAACTAATGGTAATTGTGGTTTCCCTGAAGGCTTCCCTTTCTGCACAGAGCAGATATCAGAAGAGTATAACATTTCATTGTATTAATCCACTGCCCAGGAAGATCTACATAGGGTAATTCTACTGTGGAGTTTATGTATTCACTTTGTTTTTGCATGGATTACCTACAGGTGATCTGAATTGAGTTGAGTTTACAATATACTTGAGTTTACAATATGCTGCATTCACAGTTTGCTATCTATTCACACATCGAAACTAATATATGCACCAGTCACAGTCTGTCTACTATCACAGAGTAATAAAAAAAGGAGCTTTTTTATTATTACAATATTTTAATTGTTAAAGGTGCAAGCGTAAAATTTGCATCCAGACTATCACCAGGCAGCTCATGATGTCTGCTATTTTATTTGTTAGATAACTATATTGTTCTTATTTTATTGTTTTATTATAGTTATTGTGTTTAAGTTAAAATATTATTTAGGAAAGGGAGTAGGTATGATGAAAACCTGAAGAATAATTATTGTGGTATCAGTTTGTATTTTGTCCAAAATAAGTGAACTCATGTCCAGTGAGAAAGAATAAGCAGCCACCAGGTCAATTTTGATAAAAAAAAAAAAACTTTTCCAGAGATTTTAACTTTACTTTATTTTGTTGATTTAGCCATTACCATTGACTTTTATAGTTAGTTGCTAAGACTCTGACCATAGTATTGACACCAAAATGTATGTCAGAATCAGAAGCTTCGCCAAGTGTTCTCACAGGTCCTCCAGATCTCCTACTACCTGCCCCCTAAATGGTTGTTTGGGTCCACCCAGGGGCTCTCTAGAATCTGGGAACCCCTTTAATAGGAGAACCCCCAGACAGCCATCCCCTTAACCCAATGAAATAGGTGTACGGGAACCAAGTACCCCTTACAAACTACTCCTATAATAGGTAAAAAAAAAAGTGCATACTAAAAAACATATCTTTTATTATATGTCCTCAAAAGTTCATTGGCTATCCCGACATCTAGTGATGCTTCAATCAGGGCGAATGTCAATCATCTAACTAACCTATTAACTCCAACTCCTCTACAATGATAGATTCTTCAGCCAGTGCTATGAACTATATATGCAGCTCTAGTTGGGTAATTTGTATTTGTAGAATTTGCAGATAAATAGTCAGTGACTGCTAACATAACCCTTCCACATTTTTCTCTTCTTATTACTCTACTTTCCATAAGATTAATTTAGGTACCCATTTCCCATTGTATATGAACTAAAAGGCTTTACTGGAATTGTTTAAATATTTAGGTACCTTAGACTACACACCATATATATTTGAATATAAACTGATCTGAATATAAAATGACACAGTTATTTATACAGGAAAATGCTTTGACACAGGTTTAAACTAGGGCACAAAATGTAGCTGTTACTGTTAACATTTAAAATATTAATGATTAGAAATGCCAAAAAAAATGATGCGAATACATTTATCCATGGTTTGTTATTACTAAAACATTTATTTCAAAGAAGAAAAAATAAAATCACACAGGCTAAGTTCTTATCCTATATTCTCCTTGCCCCATTTTTACAGGTTAAAGTATTTTGTACTTTAGAGTCGAGTATGATGAAGTTAAATGATCTTTTAAGCATTATGGTTTCCCACCAGTAAATAGCATTGTGCCCTCATGTAAAGTGTGTAATAAACTCAAGCCTCATGTCTCTGATAGCAATATTTTGTTACTTTACTTAAGGACCTGAGTAATAAACTGAGATCATTATTCTAATGACATCTTGAGGGAAGAAATGTGTTTTATACTTGAGTATACACCATCAGGAAAATCAGGCAGATGACTGTATTATGAAGATAAAATGTTTATGGAAGACTTAAATTAAATAACAGAAAAACAACATTGTATGCCAACATTGTGACTATCAAATATAAGCAAATCTGCTTGGGTTCAGTTTTTTAAAGGTTTAAGGATTCTAGCGTCAAATTTTATAAACCCAAAATTATATGTGGGCCCTATTGAATCCTATAGGGTTTAAATCCTACATTTTTTGAAATTTTTAAGGCTATTAGGCAAGCTGCAAAAACGAAAAATATACAAAACGATAACAGGTTTCTATAGACTGCATGTGGTTTTCAAAATTGTGAAAAAAACACCCCATACTCAAACCAACATTTCCTAGGAAGACCTCCTTAGGTGGTGGCTGGCAATACTGCAGATTGTGATAAACCATTTAAAGCCATTTTCTCTCTGGTGTTGGCCAAAAATAATAAAGATTGTGATTAACTATTCCACAGCTAAGCACAGCTTTGTCATGCAGCACAACACAATATGCAGGTCTATGGGGAACCCATGCCATTATGTAACCCACACTTAATTTCCCTGATAGGGGGCATCACTAGAATTTGTGGTGCCACTTGATTTGTTGAGAGATTGTACAGCTGTGTCACCTATATCCCAGCCTACTCCTTGGTCTTCATCTCTTCAGAATTATGGGACCCCTTCACCAGTACATCACAGCATATGGAACACATCAGGTAAAATCTACCATAAAGGCCACCCAAAGCTAGTATGCCTTGGGGACAGCCAGGCAAGGTCTTGTAAAACTATAGAAGGACTGGCCATCTTTTGCCATGGAAAATCAAGCATGTCCCTTTGTCTGGTCTATGTCTTGTGTGACATGGCAAAAGGAGTAATCTTTGAGGGAAGGTATATTTCTCCACGGTTCCTCTCCTATGGGAGAGATTAACCAGCAACATGTCTGCTGGGATTCCAGGCCTGGGTTTTGCATGTCTTTCAAAAGGGTTCTGATCCAGGCCAGAGTTTGGTTTTGTCTGGTCATTAATTACTGCACAGCTGTGAGCAGAAGGTAAAAAGGGAAGGAGAGGAAGAAAGTTCTCTGACCTGGAGCACAGGGAAGCTTCCTGTGAGAACCATGTTTGTAACCTTGTGAGTAAAGGTTGCTGGAACTTTGTGTTGAGTTGGCTGAGTTAGCCACCAACTGGTAGAGAGGATTCTGCCTACTGTTTAGTTAGTGCCTGACTAGCTAGGATTTATTTTTGTTTTGTTTTATCTTATGCAACCTTTTAATAAAACTAACTGCAGGTCAGTTTCAACCTTATCTACTGTCTCTAGTGTGCTTCATACACCTCTCCTGCAGTCTGAGAGTACCTCTTAACCCAGAAAATGTGATCCCACAAGGGTGGTATACCCCACTTGTCAGTCATGGATCATAGACCATGGAGAATGAGAAGACTTTGTGGTGGTCCTCCACTACACATATGTCACTAGAATAGGTGACATATTGAAAGATATCCTAGTGAAAACTTTTTGGATTTCCCATTGCATGACAGTGGTCATCAAAACGTATAGAGGTCTCCCCAGTGTGGTCACAGATAGCAATGTGACAAAGGTTCTAAGCCTTCCACACAATTAGAAAAACACAATGGCTATATAGGTTTCAATAAATTATTCTAAGTTCCATTAATTAATAATTAATTATCTGTTTTGATACAAAAAAATGTGTTCAAATCAACCAGCCTTAGGCAGAGAACAACTTCAGTGGGGACATTAGTATACCTCGATGATAATTGATGTTTCCCCAAAGGCTTCTCTTTTATTCACAATAAATGCCTAGAGGAGAGACCAGAAGAGTATAAAATTGGCCCAGTATTCACTAGATTTCTAAGATGAGCTACAGAGGGTCACACTGCTCTACAGCTTGTGTATTCTCTCCCTGTCTTGGTAGGTTTCCTCCAGGTTTTCTGATGTCCTCCCTGAATCCAGAGAAAAAGGTAAATGTACTGGCATCACAATTGGTCTTTCATTCACAATTGCTATCTTGGCACACCGACACAAAAAGTATTTTATCTGTGTCAATGTGCCTTTTTAAATTAAACTTTTTCCTTTCTGGATATCAAAAAAAGGGTACCATGTACCCCATGTACTATTTTCCCGCAAGAGACTTTTAATTCCACCTTATAACCCCCCAAAAAACCTACACAATTTGGAAAACTAACTTTGAATAAAAGGCCCTGCCCCCTAACTATGAGACCCCTACAGTTGAGGTAAGTTATAGGGCCTGGTATGGAAGTTGAAAGTTAAAAAAAAGATCTCTTTTTTAACTTTTAAGCTTTAAGTTGTTTTCACTTAAGGAAAATAGTTGATTTTTTAAAATGCGAGTCCATATAATTTATAGCAAATAAAACTGAATTTTATATTTGAGAAAAGAAAAATATCTGGCGCTTCTGTATTATTCATTTTGTGGGGCTGTCCTTTTCATTTGTTTGAACACATAAATGTTCATTTTTGCTTAAGAATACATGTTACTCCCAAAATGTTACACACATAAAGAATAATTTGTGAAAATTTCTTTCTATTGGACTTAATACAGTTATTTTGTTTTGAACCCAATACAAAATTGTTTGAATTTTCCACCGATCCTCCTGCCCGCACCGACATTAACAGGAAACCCCGGAGATCGTCTCTGCATGAAGATGAGATCTGAAGATCGAGAAGGAAGGATGTACCGTATTTTTCGCCCTATAAGACGCTCCGGAATATAAGACGCACCCAATTTTAAAGGAGGAAAATCTAGAAAAAAAAGATTCTGAAAGATTATTCCCCTTCTGATCACTCATGTGCCATTCATACCGGTATTCCCCTTCTGATCACTCATGTGCCATTCAAATTCCCTTTCTGATCACTCTATGCCTTTCAAATTCCCTTTCTGATCACTCTGTGTCATTCAAAATTCCTTTCTGATCACTCTGTCATTCAAATTCCCCTTCTGATCACTCTGTGCTTTTTTTCCACTGTACGGCAGTTAGGACAGGGAACAGCAGGTGGCGCTGTGCCGGCTTCTTTCGCTCTGCTTTACAGACAGGAGAAGACACGTGCTGCTGCCAGAGAGAAGAGGAGACAGACGCTGCTGCAGCCAGAGACAAACGCAGGATTGGGTATCGGGTGAGTATATTATTTTAGTTATTTTATCACACCTTTGTCGTATAGGACGCACTAACTTTTCCCCCCCAGTTTTGGGGAAGAAAAAGTGCGTCTTATACTGCAAAAAATACGGTAATCCCAGGACCTGGGGGGACCAGCAGGACGCCGGGGGACAGCGAAGGAACAAGCTAGGTTAGGTTAAAGCGACCCAGAGTGTGACTCAGGATTTCCGCTATTTGCAGGTAAAGTCCACCTCGAGTCACACTTGGTATTACTGCTTGGGGGGTTAAAGATAAAGAATAGCCACAGTCTGTAACAGAAAAGTGTACTCACTTTAAAAGTGTGGATTGAATGTTTCAAATAAGTGTTGAAACGCAACTGAAAACATTGCAATTGTAAGCAACGCTACTGATATTTGGTAGCACAAGACATGGAAGACAAGCTGAGGCTGTTTTGTATTTGCTAAGAAACTCAATGCATTTTGATACAAGATACTAATTTCAAATGTTTAATGCTTTGGTAATCTATTTTATAGATCTCTCTGAAGCACAACATACATTTTGTTGAAGAATAGTATAGCAACGTCCCATGGAAAGGAATACATCTGTGCTAGCATTCCACATTTTGCCATTTTTCATGAAAGCCGACAATAAACTTTACATATTCAACATTGTCTTCTTTTTATCAATCTATTTATTTGGAATTCTGGTAAACGTCATTATTATTACTGTAATATGTTTGGACTTCCATCTGCACACCCCGATGTATCTATTTCTCTGTAACTTGTCCATTATTGATATGTGTTACCTAACTATTATTGTTCCAAAACTCATTTACATCTTACTCTCTCAGAACAACACCATTTCCTTCACACAATGCTTTATCCAGATGTATTTTGTCTTTCTAGCAGGCATTACTGAGATTATGATAATATTTATAATGGCGTATGATCGATATGTTGCGATTTGTCACCCTTTAGATTATCACCGTATACTTAACAAGAATATCTGCATGATACTAATTATAGTTACCTGGGTCAGTGGGTGTTTAAATTCATTTTTATTTACCAGTTCCATTTTAAAAATGCTCTTTTGTTCTTCTTTTACCATTCACCAATTCTTCTGTGATGTTAAAGCTCTGATCAATATTTCCTGTGGGGGGACTGAAATGTTTTATGGAGTTATGTATTCAGATAGTTTTGTATTTGGAGTTGTTCCATTTGTGTGCAATTTGATGTCCTATGTAAAGATAATCAGGATAATACTACGTATTAAATCTAAGGATGGCAGAAGAAAAGCCTTCTCCACTTGCTCATCCCACCTCACCATCCTGGTCATCTACTTTGGATCCGGTGCAGCTGTATATATGATGCCACCATCTGACCACTATGACATACTGGAACAGATCTTAACAGTGTTTTATGCCACAGTGGTGCCCATTTTGAACCCTCTCATATACAGTCTACGAAATAAAGATGTAATGAATTCTTTGTGGAAATTGTTGTCATAATACTAACAAGACATTGTTTACTCCAAGCCCTGTTATGTGTTATATATATATAAACCGTATTTTTTGCAGTATAAGACGCACTTTTTCTTCCCCAAAACTTATATATATATATATATATATATATTCCCTTAAAATACAACACCCACCAAATATAAGGAAAAAAAAGGTAATAGCACATGTTTACCTTTAAACTACAATTTGATTTTTTCACTTCTAATACACTTCTAAAATTGCAAGTGTCATGTTTGCTAATATTTTCCCAAATGTCAAAAACTTACCATAAAACCCTATTGAAGCCTATAGAATATTTATTCTGGTAAATTTTCACTGTTAACAAAGATTACAGTCAAGCTTTTGTCTGAAAAAGGCAGGAACTTGTGACTGCGAAAAGGGATGCAGAAAAATAATAAATGAAATGATAATAACATACCCATCAAGTGTATCACTCCTTAACTTTTGTGGGGAGTTTAAGGCACACATTGCATCAATATCTATTGTTGTTTTGTTTGCATTTGTTTTAATAATGATAAGAAATTATATGTTTTTAGATATGAACACATTTTACTATCTGGCCCAATTTACTAAAACTCTCACATGACATGTTATGTAGTGGTGCACCATTGTGTGTAATGAAAAGATTGTGTGTACATTTCTGAATATAGTGCATAGCTCAGAGCTAAGTCTATGTTTGTGTGTAATGTACAGATTGGGCCTGATTAATTAAAGCCCTCCAAAACTGGAGAAAATAGACTATCATAAAAGAACTGGTGATCCAGCAAACATTGAATGGATGAAAAAAATGCAAAAAAAACCCTGTTCTCACTTTGGGTGCATGCACCCAACTGAAATTGCACAACAATGATTTTACTTTCAATAATTCTCACCGGTTTTTACTTTGTCTTGAAATCTGATAAATCTATTATAGGTTTGCTGGATAACCTTGGTTCATCCATGATGGTCTAACTTTTCCAGCCTTGTAGAACATTAAAGTAGTAAATCAGACCCGTTGTGTGTCTCAAACTCCTTAATTGGTTTAAGTTTTAAAACGATTCTGTCTCTATTCCTAATACTAAAAATTAGAGAGTATTGTTTGAAAGACAGTAGCCACAAATATTGTACATTGGTTGGACCGTATGTAAAGCTGTAATGTAAACAATGATGGTGGCAGATTGGCCATTGTGTTTGGTGATCTAATAGGGTGGTCATCCAATGAAAAACTGTGGTCCTTGTGCAGGCATAAAAGAATCCTTTCACCACTAATAGTCTGTGACAGATGGAAAGATGACCTTTGTCCTAGCCTTTCTTGGTGGTTCTTCTGTGACATTCAGTTTAGGTAAAAATTGTGCAGGTTCTACGTACAAACCCTTGCAGCCCTGAACCCAAAGCTCATCTCCCATTTGTTGAGAGAGGATTTCAGTTTAGTCCCCCGTCCTTACCATCAAGACCATGAGATCCCTTACCAAGTACACCAGTAGCTATGCAGTTTATTGGTCAAAAGGCAACCATAAAGTGCTGAAGCTTATACGCCGGGGGGACAGAATTTTGTGAGACAATAGAAAAACCCTGCTTTCCACCCTTTGCCAGGAAAAGATCCCACAGAAGCTTTGTTAGGTGTAGTGCATAGGCTTTCAAATTAACCTAAAAATCTAAGATGTATTTTTGCTACATCTTCATGAAAACCTTATTTTTACCACTTTTCTCTGGCCTTGGCTTACCGGCCAACTGACTGTTATGCATAGGCCCAACATGATTCATTTCCACAATTAATAATGCTGCAGAAGCAGTACCAGCTGCGGCAAGTGACCAACATAAACCTCTGCAAGTGTTGCATGAGAACAGGTCGTGAAGAACTTGTTTGTTTTTGTTCTGGGAAGTGATTGCTCCCTCAATATGATTGGTATATGTTAAATCCCTCTCCTGATATTTCCCCTAGAACAGGCATATCCAAAGTCCATCCCGCAGGCCAATTGCGTTCTGTGTTCAGATTCCCACCTGCTCGCAGCCTCGGTCATCAGAGGGAAACCGCTACATCATTATAGTGGGCATGTTCTGTGCAGGACCCACACGAACCACGACCACTCTGTTTCCTGCACATCACAGTAACTCTTGAAAAAGGTCAAGCCTGAAATCAATGAATGGGTGTAGCAGGCTTAGATCTCTTAGCCGTGTTAACAGATTCTTTTACAGACTTAGCCATAATTTAGGTTCATTTAGATGCCATTTCCATTACAAGAGTTTATTCTTTATATCATATAAATCAGGCCCTCTGTGTTCAGTGCCATGGGGACAGCAAACGTGGTAATATTCAAGCCCTTACAAAGCAGAGGGAATAATAGAAGTTTGAGGCAATTAGGTTCTAAAGAAGGGTTAGGTGGATTTGAGGTTCAAGTTACAGTAGGAAATGTGATGGACATGATAACGCCAGGGCCATTATTACTGGCTTAGGGTGTTAAGTCTAGAGCAATGGGGATAAGGTTGAATCCCTGTCTCTTGTCTCCAAAGTTCCTCTACACTAGGCATATCACTGGACTGACACCGGACTCGGTGCACAAGGAATCCCTCATGTCACCCTGGTGGGCATGTGCTGTGTGGGACACAAGCAGACAAGCCCACACTAACCCTGGTTAATGGTCAGCCCTCTTTCGAAAAAGTTTGGACACCCCTGCCCTAGAACATACGGTGCGTGACCTCCTGTACCCTGTACTAGAGACACAGCAAAAAAAAAAGCACAACTTGTTGTCATCACAGGGCTCCAAAGGTTGCTTCTATCCAAGCGATGCAGAAACAGTAGGAGGTTGGGGTCCTCTTACTGTAAGGAGACAGGTTGAGGGTCTGAAGAGGAGGAGGTGAAAAGCAGGTAAATGTTTGGGGGGGGGGCTTTTTAATTATAAACTCCTGGCATTGCCCATTGTCCAGTGAGTAGTTAGGGAACAATGTTATCCTAAGTGGGCCACTGTTGAGTGACTGCTCCTTTGGATCACCCACACAAGGGTAAAATAGCCAGTCTTCTGATTTCATTCTACTGGAAGTCCTACTGAACCTACTTACATCTCCTCAAGGAATGAAGCATTAGGCAGCGGGTTGTTCTGTCCAGCTGAGGCAAGCCCTCATTCTGACCTGTAGTGCCTGGGTATCTTCCACTGAGAGGATTCCCATGGCTCCATTCATAAATACAGCAATGGTACTCCTCCTCTCAGAGTTAGTCATGCAGCTTGCGTTTATAAATGAACACGGCCGTGAGAAAAATCAGAAGATTTTTCCCATGGCTGCATTCATTTATGAGCAGCCAGTGAGACTCACACTGTGTGATTGCTGTTGCTGCCCTGTACTGGTAGTATGTGTTTTTGGATAGAGTTTCTCTACCCAAGAATACAAATCTGCTGTGTTCTTGGATATAGAAAATCTATCCAAGAACACATACAACTACTAAAGGGCTACAAGAGCAATCAGGGGAACGGAGCTGACAGCTCCACTCCCCTGAATGGTCTTGCAGGTCCCAAAAATTGGGTCTCGCCGGCCGAATTTACAAAGGCCTTTCTCTCCTACATGTTTGGTAAGCGAGAACGGTGCAATTCGCCGAGAGATCGAATTTAATAGATCCGCTCGCTCATCCCTAGGATTCAGTAGTAATGGCACCAGAGAAAGACAAGTGTTGAGTAACTAGCCTTCAACACAAAACGTTGGAGCAATTTTGGCTATAGAAAGTAAACTTTTCATTGTATATTTTTAATTCAATTTATTTTGTGTTTTTAGTATTAACATTGATATTAACAGATTTATCATTATTAAACTGCCTTCTTAAAAAATATTAGCAGTTAAGAAAAGAATGTTATATACTTACCAGGGGACCACAGGTCCAGCAGGGACATTAGCACATCATAATGGTAATTGCTGATCCTCTAAAGGCTTTGCTTTCTGCATAGCAATTTCACAAAGCAAAGATCAGAAGAGTATATAATATGTCCAGGATTTGTTAACTCTAAGAAGAGCTACAGAAGGTCATGGTTCTCTAGACTTTCTGTATCTTCTCCCTGTCTGTGTCGGTTACTTTCAGGTGTTCTGATGTCCTTCCAGAATTCAAAGAAAATAGTAAGTCAACTTGCTTCACAATTGGATGTATTCATTGCCTTATCCCATGTCCCACACAGTCACACATTTACATATCAATCAATACATATCCATCAATATATAACATGCATCTATCACAAAAAACATTTCAAAGACAGATACTTTTATAAAAGGTACTTAAATGTGTCAACTAACATTTGCAACTAAATAAACAGCAAAACTCTAGGCAGCTTATAATGTTTGCTATTTATGTATTTATCAGAAAACATTCTATTTCAGTCCTAATTTTTATTTTATTTGTTGATTGTGTCATCTTTCTTTACCCTTCACCTGTTGATCTGCCCTCTACAAAGGACCACATTATCAGTGACTGAGCTGCTTTCTCTAGACTGGGACTGGTAAGTGAGCAATATTTAGCCATATATCAAAAAGTCATGGCTATGATAGCAACAATAAATAAAGAATCAAATGGTTTTACTGCACACAATAATGCATATTTTATTATTTGTTCCATTTATAGTTGATAAATATAGCTATAATAATATTGATTTAAACAGTGAAAAATGTATTTTTAGATGTATTAAAAATCTTTAAATTTGTGCTGGTAAAATTTTAAAACTCCTTAAAAAAATATAGATACAAAAGACACAAAAAAAAAAAAAACATACACATTACATATATAAATGGTAAATGGTATAACAAAAAAAACTTTGATCTGCTAAAAATTTAACCCAAGACAAGAAAGTAGAGGAAGGAATCAAGAAAACATAAAACTAAGAATACAATTTATTTTATTAAATGTGAAATGTATTTAACTTATGGTATGTGCACAAAGAAGGAAAGTATTTTGATCGGCACGTCACAAATTTATCATTATTTGTCATGTACAACATATTACAAGCCATCATATTATTTTCAATCCAGGTTTACAATTACAGTTTACGTTCTTGACTTTCTTTACAGCTGGTGGCCAGCCCATATAGCCTGTACACATTGCTTCCACCACTACAACAAAAGGAACATTTTTGTTGGCACATGAAGTGATCACAGCTTTAAAACATTTAGGTGAACATTTACTGTGAAACTTCCAAGTCCTTAGGGATTTAACTATATTTTTATTTTTGCATTGCAGTTTATGTGGTTTTGTATAGGTAAATGTTTCTAAAAGAAAAGCTGTAATCTTTACAATCCAAGAATGTGAGTATTATGTTACCGCTATAAAGAGAACAACTAAACTTTAACATATTTTTCATTTTTGTTTAGACACCAATGAGAATATTAGAATTATGTTAAAATGTGTTCACGTTCCATGTATTTTTATGTTTACCATTATATATAGTGTCAGCTTGAAACGTAGAATTGCTGAATTGCGCGTAGCTACAAGTTTGTTGCAGTTCAGTGAGGCAGCACACAGTCATTTTTCAACAAAAAAAAAAAAGTTCAGGCTCCTGTCTGGGTGCTTTGTTGTAGCACAAGGATTCCAGTTAACAGTTAACCAGTTTGCCAGTTTATCTCTGGAGCAGTTTCCCTTCAAGTTTTGGGAAGCCATTGAGCTCCTAGCAGGGTGGTCCTGATTCCCTAAATAGAGCACCTGTGCTTCCTCAGGATCTACGTGAAGATCTAGGCATGGACCGAGCGGCAAAGGATCCCTCCCAAATCTTTGGCTGGGTCCAGGACCTTTAACACTGGCTTTCCCTTGAAGCCATCTGTTTGGTAGTTCTACCACACTAATAAACAAAGGGCCTTAGACTAGGCAATACATACACCCCTCCTTTCCAGCTAAGCCATGGGACACCCTTTCTAAATAGACAATGAGGAAGTTTTATTGGATTGTAACAAGACTAAACTAAAACAATTATGAAAATGCATTTGAAAATAATTCCTTAAATGTGCACTTAAAGTGGAACCAATGATCCACTTTAACCCCCCTAGTGGTATTCTAGAGTGTGACTTAGGGTGGATTTTACCTTCAAAAAGCGGTAATCCCAAGTCAGACTCAGGGTCGCTTTACCCTTAAAAAAAAACTGACTTACCTTGTTCTTATGCTGTCTCCCAGCATCCTGCTTGTCCCCGCATGTCCTGGGGACAGGTCCTTCCTCCAGGATCTCCAGCCGCGAAGTGCAGAGACGATATCTGCAGGGTTTACCGGTGACGTTGGTACATGCGTCGGTGCGGGCGGGCGGATCGGCTGGAAATTCAAGTAATTTTGTATTGGATTCAATACAAAATAGCTGTGTTGAGTCCAATACAAAGAAATATTCATATAATATATATATATATATAATTATAATATATATATATATATATATATATATATATATATATATATATATTATATGCTACTGTACACTTACATTACATGTTTAAATATTTTTTAACAGATTTTTGTGTTTTGTTATTTAAAGTTTATTAAGAAAATGTATTAAATATTGGTAAGTTATGCCTAAGAATTATAGCCTACAATGAAAAATATATTTCCATGCAAAAAATTGTACCGCTTTTTGCATGGAAATTTGGACGGAATTAGACCGCTAGGGAGGTTAAAAATGTGGCATCAGGCAGGTCCTTATTGCAGAAAGGGAAGTAGATATGTTTGATACCTTCATTCTTTCTTGAATTTATGCCGATATTTCCCATAAAAACTCTTGTAAGTGGTGTTTTATCAAGCTATTGTTATCGTCCCAACTATTGATAAACTTACAGGTCTGTAGTTCCCTGATAAAGGCCATGATACCGTTTCAGAATAGGAAGCCTAATTGTTCATATGACAGTCCATTAGTTCCAAGCCAGGTATTATAGACTTTAAAACAATAGAAACAATGGCTTCAAAATAACATTACAAAAAGATGAGTATAAGGAGTAGGAAACCACAGGCTCAAACAAGATGATAATGTTTAATGTTATTGTGTCTTATTAATACATTTTATTGTTATCTTATGAGATACATTTTAAAATACTGTAAACTGTATTTTATTTTTTTAGCTTTATAAGTGTTGGTCACACTACTTAATTAAAAATGTAATTGTTCTACTGTAGGCATTGATGATCGTCAACAGTTGTTAACATTAAATCTATATTTCTACGAAAATCAAAATAATTATTATCCTAATTCTTTAAATTTCTATACAGCAAAACTAAATTCTGAATTTTTCCATTATCTTTTAATTAAAAAAATACATTTTTGCAGAAAAATAAAGCAATAACCCATGAAATACAATACATCAATGCTAGAATTCCACATTTTGCCATTCTTCATGAACGCTGACAAAAAACTTTACATATTTAACATTTTTTCTTTTTTCCTAATTTATTTCATTGAAATTCTGGTAAACCTAACTATCATTACAGTGATATGTTTGGACCTCCATTTGCACACCCCAATGTTTTTATTCCTCTGTAACTTGGCCAGTATTGATTTATGTTATACAACGATTATTGTACCAAAACTCCTCTACATCCTACTCTCTGGGAATAACACTATATCCTTTACACAATGCTTTATCCAGATGTATTTTTTCCTTACAGTAGCCACTGCTGAGGTCATGGTTATATTTATAATGGCGTATGATCGCTATGTTGCAATTTGTCACCCTTTAGATTATCACCGTATACTCAACAAGAAAATCTGCATATTATTAATAATAGTTACCTGGATCGGTGGATGCCTAAATTCATCTTTATTTACAAGTTCCATCTCAAAAATACTCTTCTGTCCTTCTTTTACCATTCACCAGTTCTTCTGCGATGCTAAAGCTCTGATCAACATTTCCTGTGGCGTGACTAAAACCTTTTACAATATTATGTATGCAGACAGTTTTGTATTTGGGCTTATTCCAGTTGTGTGCAATTTGATGTCCTATGTACAAATTATAAGAGTAATTCTACGCATTAAATCTAAGGATGGCAGAAGTAAAGCCTTCTCCACCTGCTCATCCCACCTCATCATCCTGAGCATCTACTATGGATCTGCTACAATTGTATATATGATACCACCATCAGAGCGCTATAATGTAGGAGAACAGATCCTAACAGTGTTCTATACCACAGTGGTACCCATGCTGAACCCTCTCATATACAGCCTACGAAACAAAGAAATAAAGAATTCTTTGTGGAAATTGTTAACATATTAACAAGAGAATATGGGTTACAAATGGAGTTTAGGCTGTTCATTTAGCATCTTGTAATGGAATTTTCACTAGATTGGTTGAAAAATATTGAATGGTTGACAATTGTAGAGCTTTACCAGATTCAGCTAAGTGAGAATGAACCAGAGGTATATACAATATAATAATATCAACCTTCTATTCATCATTAAGGTGGATTGTGATGATTTTTAAGGGTACAATGGGATTTAAAAACTTCCTGAGTGTTGCAGAAGCTTCCGCCAATCCCAGGGCTTGAATGAGCAAAGAAATAGCCCCTTGTTGATCATATTATTTTATGTTTTTTTTTGAAATAAAGTACAAACAGAGATGCAAAGTCAAACAAATGAACTGTTAGGAGATGCTCATTTCCCCGGCAGCTCCATGCTGTGTGCTACCACAGTATAAAACACTGTGTATTCTGCATATTGTGTGTATGACCTCTGCTCTGTATTCTAGACTTGGCTCTGTTGGAATCATGGTACTGCTTTATCTGTGGGCTCCTGGCTTTCTGTCAGCCCATCCCCAGACACCATCCCTTACGCAGTAAGTCCTGGGGGCAACCAAGTGCTGGGAGATGCAACCTGTCTCCCTAGGCTGAGTGGGGGCTTTCTATAGGTGACACTGTGGTGTAAGATTGGGGGACTGGTGTCTGGTGAGGACTGGTGCTGACCAGGGCCTTACAGGAACACTCAATCATATAAAAAAAGTTCTAGTGGATGAGGCACAATTCAATTATTCACTAATCAATTAGGTTCAATTATCTGTTGGTGGGCTACATCCAGCCAGCTCAAAAAATCCCAGGAAACTTTACTTCCACAGTCTTTGTCACACTTACCTCTTCCTCATTAAAGCACAAGCGTCTCTCTCCTGCTCATGCAGGTAGTTCTGACTCTGGGAGTGCCTATGCTTCCAAGCTTTATCAGTTTCACCCATCCCACCAGCCAATCAAGAAATACCCTCTTAATCACCCTTGGCTATTTAGCTAGATCAGACATAGCACTCAGCGTTCGTGCAACGTGTCTCTACTATTGCCGAGCCCCTAGCTTTGCTAAGCTAGTTCCTGTACACCTGTTGCCTAATTCAGTGTTTCCTCTGTCCAGCTCCCATGTTAACCCCTTGTTGTCCAGTCTGTTGTTTGCAGCCAATTACCTTTTGCTGTCACAGTGTTTCCTGTGTTCCCTGTGTCTGCAGTGACCCGGTGTCTATTTTCTTGATCCCTGGTTTTAGACCCCTGGCTTGTGACCTGACCTCTCTTGCTTGCTGCCTGCCCTGACCCGGGCCTTCCTTGACAACTCTTCTGCCTTGTGATTTGGTACCATGTATCTTCCTGCCCACCCTGGTGTGCCCAAGAACCGAAACCTGGCAGTAACCAGGACCATCCTCACCACTAGAGGCTCTGGAGAAAACCTGGTTGCCACTTAGATTCTTTGCCTTGGCCCATCTCAGTGCTCACTCCACGTTTGTGCAAGCCATATCGCCCCTCCTAGTGGCCTTGTCTATCCAAGCATTACAGTCTTTGATTAGCTTTTGTGCTTCAGGTCAGACAAAGCTTTGCTACATGCCTGTAAAAAGTATGAATTGAGTCTGTCCCTCAAAACCATATTGGTTCTGTAGCACCATAAATAGCTTTTAAACAACTCCGAAACATGAAAAATGTTGAAATATATTTTGTTACTATTTTGGCTTTGATTTATAGTTTAATTGTGTGGTGGTTTAGTTCCCAGAATCCAGAAACAATAATATCATGGTGGCAATGTATAGCAGCATGGAAGGACATGCAGCAAGACTGAGCATGTCCCAATGCCAGCTTGAAAAAGCAGCACACTCTTCACCTGTTTCCATATAAGCAGTCAGTTCATGTCAGTTCATGGCCTGCAATACACACCGGCAGGTACTTAGCCTTCATTATTAACAGGCAAAAGTGGCAGATTCGCTTATGTATCCTATACCTGATCCTCCTTCTTCATGTCCTTATCATCAGGACCAGAAGATGCCTTTCTACAGCCTACACAATGCTATCAATATGCCAACTGGTGTTCACAACTGTTTATGCTGGAATTCCACCCTTAATGTACTGTAGAGGCTGCATGAGCAACAGAATGCAATCAACAAGGAAGTCTGTAAGAGATAAGAAAAATGTCTGAAGAGTTTAACTTTTTCAACCTGAGTAGCGAAAGCACATCTAGTATACCTGTACTTTTCTATACAGGTATAATTGACACCCTCCAAGTATTTATCACAGAACACACACAGTGTGACCTCTTAGACCCTCATACTCATAATAAGGTTGGAGCAAGAGGTGGATTTAATGCTATCCAGGCTTTCAGACTAGCCCAGAGTCACCAGTAACGTCTATCAACTGGATCCTTTCATGAGACACAACAGGCATTAAGAGGCCAAGAACGAGAAGGGTCAAATGGATAGCTAGGATTTATAGTGCCACCTCATTTGTTACGCAATGGGCAGTTGCAGAAGAATGGTGATAATAAGTACTCCAGGTCCTCAAGTATAATTAAATTGTGACATATGGGGTATTTTATGCTATAACAACTATGAAAAGACCTTCACATCTGGGTGATTACGGAAAAGGATCCCTGCCATCCTATTGTATCCACTATACTTCTGATCCACTGCATGAAAATGGCATGCAGTGACAGACAGCCAATCGGCTGTCTGCCACAACAAACATGGAGGGGGCATCCCTGCTCTAATTGGAGGGCACTGTGCATCATGGGGGAGGTCCCCCAGGTATTCGAATCCAGCAAAATTGGGGTCGGGTCCACTCGAATTTATAGGGTCATATTCGGGTCGAACATTAGGACGAACCGAATTCGAACAACAACACTAGTACTGACATTCAGTACTATAATGGCACCAAAGACAGCCAAGTAATGAGTTTTTGCAGAAATAGGGCAACAATGGCAGCCCACATTCATTTCTCACTACATGATTCTTTTCAGAGTTTTACTCAAAAGATTTAAGGCAAAATATTTTTTACATTTTGGACAAATATTTTGAATGTCTTTGAGTTCTATCAACCACATTTCCCTTCAGCTTTCTGAACAGATGGGATAGCACTAAAGACAGCCAAGCAATAAGTACATAACAGGGCAACAATGGCAGCCCCATTCATTTCCCACTACAGGTTTCTTCAAAGAGGAAACTTTGTTTAATTTTAGACAGACATTTTTGCTGTCAACCAAATTTCCCTCCATCTCCCAAGACTGTACCACAACAGAAAGTAAAATGGACACTGTTGGAGACAAGGTCCTTCATTTCCTGTTTCTAAAACACAACAGGGTGTAAAAATCCCCAACATTTGCTGAAGTTCTTTCTTGGACATTTGTCACTTGAACAGGCAGCACACTGAATAATATTCCTTCATGTCCTGTCCATGTGACATTCATAACATTTAGAATTTACATTACATGACAGCGAACTCCATAAGTGTCAGTCCATCCAGCAGGAATACAGGTAGGGACTGCAAGGAGCACATTTGGCTAATGAAAGTCAAACTTTTTATTGTTTATTTTTAACAATTTAGTAATAATATTGGTACTAATATATAAATGGTCTTATTAAAAAATTGCAAGCTAAAAAAGAAAGTTATACCAGGGGAGAACTGGTTCAGCAGAAACATTAGCATATCATGATGATAATTACTGGTACCCTGAAGACTTCTTTTTCCTCTACATCAATTGCACAAATCATAGATCAGAAGAGTATAAAATTTGCCCTGGATTTCTTTACTCTAAGAAGAGCTATAGAAGACCAAGCTGCTCTAGACTTTCTGTATTCTCTCGAGGAACCACACACGGAGTCACCCACCGCACCACGCGATTCTGGTAAGTAATCGGTGGGTGGCTTATTTGCGGGTGGGGGGCTTATTTTTCATTTTTACCTAAAAAGGGGGGGCTGTCTTATTTGATGGCCCTGCCTTATCATCGGGGAAACACGGTATTTTTAAAGAAAGTACAAACAGAGAAAATAGGTTACACAAAAGAAAACACAATCATATAAAAAAAGTTTTTAGCAAATTATACAAACAGAAGTTAAACTGTAGCTGTTGAAGCATTAATCAGGTTTAATTATCTGTGGTTGGGCTACATCCAGCCAACTGAAAAAAGTTTCCGGCGACCATTATGTCCACAATCTTTAATTCAGATAAAGCCTTGCCTTCCCTACATTTTCTGTACAGAGCTGTAATTGAAGGTCATTAGCTCTCAGCTTGGTTCAGAACCAAACATAAAAACATTTGATTTTCAAGTCATTTATCTCTTACATATGTAAAGATATCCCTCTGACAAAATGAAAATGAAAAACCATTAAAAAGCAACATTTTTATGAAAAACCTAGTTTATTTAGATTTGCTCACACAATGCAGCACCATATAGTACTTGGAATCCATTTCACAAAGCCCATCTAAAGTTCTTGATTTGTTTTGCAACTGTCTCTGCTTCTTCAGATAAACATTTTGATGGGGAGGCTACCCAAGCTATCAACTAATAACAATCGCAGTGACTCCGTTGAAGACATATTATATTATATAATTTCAAAAAATTACATATTCTTTTTGAACAAATTTTCTCTTACATATAGCTCATTAGCTCTCATATCTGAAATGATGTAAGCATTTCTGTTCACAGTACACAGGGATCATCAGTAACACCTTTAAAAAGACATCCTGCCTTTTGGCCATAAAGCTGCCCAACTTGGGCTGCAAAAGCTCTTTGTCTATTCATTTACTGTTTCTCATTCATTCTGTAGTATTGGGACCCACACACTCATTAGAAGACAGTTAGTTTGGGCCACCTGTCCATAGGTTGCACAGCCATATGACCCTGGCTATCGACAATGGCAGAATGGTTGCATTGTTCTGTATATTGTATATGCTCATGTGCACTTATTAAACTTATGAAAAGTACCAAGAACAGAAGTCACATAGATTACCTGCATGTAAAACTATAGCAGTAAGAAGAAACAGTACATTGTAAAGTGAACTTAGCAATAACAATCCCATTTCTTTCTTCATTTTCTTTACAAATCCTCACATCCCCCAAAAAAAATAAATCTCCCCATTTCTCATGTGTATCAACAAGCACCTCTTAGATGGTATGCTATGCTATCGAACTTGGAAAGGGAGCTAGGCTGAAGTAAAGGTTTAAACTGTAGTTCTCAGCAACACCTATCCCACCATTTCCCATAGTAACCCTCTAGGTGTCCTTTCTACAGACACTTGTATGGGAAAAAAACTCTTTCTAACCACAAACTGTGGTTGGAGTGGCTAAGGAGAATGTTGGTGTTGTCCATAAGCAAGTCTAACTGTAAAAAAGAAAAAGATAGTGTCTGTCCCTGAAAACAGTGTTGGTTCTGTAGCACCACATGTAACTTTAAGACAACTCAAAAACCTGTCATTTAAAATATTTGTGACTTTACCCCCCTTGAATCCTATCCTGCTGTACCTACTTTTTAATTTAGCAATGGCTTCTTGCAGCTGTGGGACATATTTTATGCCATATCATCTTGGGTCTAACTCTCTTTCTATGGCCTAAATGTGAACATGAAAAATGGCCTGCAATGAAACTAAAGGTAATTTGAGTATGAAACCTCATGAGAATTTGCTTTGATTATGGTGAATTTGTTTTAAATCCAGAAACAAAAAAATCATGGTGGTACTTATATGGGTCAACATGACCAAAACTTTTGTTATTACAGTAATTTATGAGGGGAAATATGATTTCTATGCGGTTAACATGTTTTATACTTGAGACATTCAGGCTGATTCACCACGCATTCGCAATCCAAAATCGGAGACCTTCGATCAATTTATCAACCAAATCCGAGGCGCTGGTGTACTCGTGCGGAAGTCATCAACTGAAGCGATCTCTCCGATGGATATGGGTAGCCCCGGCAGTTTTACACTTGCGAGCTTGCATTAAACCCACTGTTCCTCTAAAAAAGAAGCATTCTTTCTAATGGCACACATATTACCCTTGGCCCTAAAAAAAAATGTTTGTGCTGTTCAAATATTTAAAACATCCATGCCATGCCTGATCGGAGGAGCTGCCTGGGGGTAAATATTGCGACTTTTTGCAGGCTAAACCTCGGCTTTGCCATCGGACTATATTTTCCCACAAAAGTCACAAGCACACACACGTTCTTGTTTGCTTCTATAAATACATATGTATATGTGTGTAT
>NC_092864.1:8693744-8698224 GCF_032062135.1 Pyxicephalus adspersus
ACTACAAATGAACACAGGAGTTGTGTGGGGACAAATCAACATGAGTGCAAATGTCAGGCTAAAAAAAAAACAAACAAAAAAAACTTACTTACCCCCCCCCACACACACACATATACACACACCAATCCAGTTAAAATAATACTAATTAAAATACATATAGACCCTGATTTATTAAAGCTCTCCAAGGCTGGAGAGAATACACTTTCACCAGTGAAGCTGGGTGATCCAACAAACCTGTAATAAGTTGCCATCCTATTGTATCCAATATACTTCCGATCCACTGGATGAAAACTGGTTGCCTATAAAATAGTGTTGCCTGGTATCAATGTTTAATAAATAATACATTTTCGCCTAGACATTACTGGTTATTACAGTATAGTAATGGCACCAAAGAAGTGAAATGAAATTTAACAGAAACGAGGCAACAATGGCAGCCCACATTTTTTTACCACTATAGGATTTTTTAGTGAGTTTTACTCAAAGTATTTAGGTCAAATTATTTTTTTTACATTTTGGGCGGATATTTGAAATCTCTTTGCGTTCTGTCAACCACATTTTCCTCCATGTGCCTGGACCACAACATATGAGATTCCTATTATTAGAAATATTTAGGTATTCTGTCATTTCAAATTATTTTTGGTGCTAACGTATTTGTGGGTATTAAACAGCCACCAGGGGAAAGCATCTGCTCCTGGGACATTAGTATATCTTGATGCTAATTGCTGTTTCTCTGAAGGCCTCATTTTATTCACTGAAATTGCACATATATCAGATAGGAAAAATATAAAATTTGCCTGAATTAAGTGGTTGCATATTCTCTCCCTGTTTCTTTAGTTACCAGGTGTTCGGATTTCCTCCTCGAATCCAAAGAAAGTGGTAAGTCAACTGGCTTCACAATTTGCTGCACTCAATGTGCTATCCTTTACACCAACACACACTCACACATATCCTATTCACACTGGAACATCCAGCCTAAAACCAGGCAGCTCAGGCATTTTCCTCAGTTAGACAACTTTTTGGGGTCCATAAAGTTATAAAGTAGTGAATCTGTAATTTCTCCTGTGGAGAACCTTTGAGGTCCATGTGCCTGATTTACTAAAGCTCTCTTAGGCTGGAAAAAATAAACTTTTATCAGTGAAGCCGGGTGATGCAGCAAACTTGGAATGGATTTCTTCATAGTCATTTGCTATTTGCTAGCAAATGTTTTGAATTCTGGACCCATTCAAGGTTTGCTGGATCACCCAGATTCACTGAATCCTCTCCAGCCTTGGAGAACTTTAATAAATGAGTCACCATGTGTTTTCAATGGAAATGAATGATTCCTAAATCTAATCAATACCTATTAGAAATAAAATCTTCAGTGAAAACTGTGGACACAAACATTAATAAACTAACCCCCAAGTGTAATTTGTTATATGGTATAAATATGTTTGTTTATAATACTTTCATGTAAGTTTGTGAAATCTAAAGCATTGATAATGTAAACCAGTCACAAGGAAATTTTTTTCGGGAGTTAGAGAATAACATAGTTACTTGCATATTAAAATTGAAAAGTAATTTTAACCATTTAAACCTGAGCAATTTTTAAATTTCAGGTAAGTGCTGAATAATTTGAGAATAATTTACCATTACTTTCAATGCTGGGCAGAGCATTTGTTGTTTTCCGGAACATTCAATGCTTTTTTAGCCATTTGTGGTTTGTTCTATTAATATATATATATTTTTTATTATCTGGTTTGGGGACCTGTAATTTGTGCAGCAGGAATGGAATGTGTACATCGACATTTACCATAAGCAATGATGGATTTACAATATTGGACAACGTGATTGACATTACATTCACATTTCAGAACATTGGTAACGAAATTTGGTAAGTATGCACAATTTTTTTTTATTAAAATAAAGTGTGTCAAAGTGTTTTTTTTTTTATTTCTGCTTATTTCTTTTTGGAAATGAGTAAATAATACTATGTACTCATATACAAAATACTCATGTACCCCTGCTCAGGGTTGGGGGCAAATATCTGGGGGTTCCTTATATCAAAAAGGCAGTTTCTACCATATATTCCCAACCAACCCAACAACTATCTGAGGGACAGCTTGTGGGAGAAGGCTTTGCCCCCTATGGGGGCCCACTGATGAAGGTATAAATGGGGCCTGGTAAAAAAGTTACATTTGTGAATAAAAAGTTGTGAATGAAAAGAAATGTTGTTGATCACTGTGTTTAACTTGGGATGCTAAATTAACCCCATTTATGACTTTAAAACAACATTTTCTAGCTATATTTTAACTCCAAATGAAGAAAGAAATCATATGCTTTCTTCAGGATGTTTTGCTTAGGGCATGGTTCTATTGGGAACTTTATATGCCATTGGAATCCAATAAAATCAAACCTTAATATTCTTCAAATGCTGTTTCAGGCTACTTGGAAAGCCAGGTACTAGAAGACTGTAAAACAAGACTGTATTGACCTGAAAAATGCCAAATGAATGTTTCTGATGAGTGCTACATTTGTATGAATAATTTGTGTGTATAATTTGAGAGCACAGTGAATGAAAACACTGGAGTCATTTACTAAAGGAATATGGGATGTTCATAGAGCAAAGGGAATTATCATCTTACAAATGGAATTCACTTTTACTTCCCTTTGATAGCCCAGGAGTTGAGAGACAACCTGAGGCTAAATTTGAATTGAACCAAAAACTTAATGGATTTGATGCATCACAAAATGATAACATTTACCTAATAATTAGTGATAAAATGATAAAAGTTAAATGCTTTGGTAATGATTCGTGTATTAGTCTAAAACATATAAATACATATATTGTAGTTATTATTGAATTATTTTAACTGTATTTAGAAATTGTGTTCCCCTTATTTGCTTCAAAGTTTAATCTTCCTATGGTTGAAACCTGTTAATTTACCATCTATATTTACAAGCCAAGAGTTAATAAGAATATTTATCATTGCCATCATTTTTCTGTACATGTATATGCAGAAAATCTATAAATTTTATCTTTGAAATTTTTTCTCTGAATTCAAGCATCTGCCTGAACAACTGTACAGAAACATCTCATGGAAAGCAATACGTCTATTCCCGAATTTTACATTTTGCCATTCTTCATGAACGCTGGCATTAAATTGTACACATTTAACATTGTTTTCTTTGCATTAATCTATAGTGTTGGAATTATGGTCAACCTTATTATCATTACAGTGATATGTTTGGATCTCCATTTGCACACCCCAATGTATCTTTTTCTCTGCAACCTGTCTGTAATTGATATATGTTACACGACTACTATTGTTCCAAATCTTCTCTACATCTTACTCTCTGGCAATAACACCATATCCTACACACAATGCTTTATCCAGATGTATATTTTCTTCCTAGTAAATAGTAATGAGGCCATGGTTATACTTACAATGGCGTATGATCGATATGTTGCGATTTGTCACCCTTTAGATTATCACCATAAACTTAACAAGAAGATCTGCATATTATTGATAATGTTGACCTGGATCAGTGGTTGCCTACATTCATCTTTATTTTTCAGTTCCATCCTTAAACTGCTCTTTTGGTCTTCTCCTACAATTCACCAGTTCTTCTGTGATGCTAAAGCACTCATAAACATTTCCTGTGGTGGGACTGAAATGTTTTACATTGTCTTGTATGCAGAGTGTTTTGTATTAGTGTTAATTCCAGTTATATGCAACTTGATGTCATATTTAAAGATTATCAGAGTCATACTACATATTAAATCTAAGGACGGTAGAAGAAAAGCCTTCTCCACCTGCTCATCCCACCTCACTGTCATGGCCATCTACTATGGATCTGGTACAGCTGAGTATTTGATGCCACCATCAGACCGATATGAGATACTGGAACAGATCTTTACAGTGTTCTACACCACAGTGGTTCCCATGTTGAACCCTCTCATATACAGCCTACGCAACAAAGATGTAAAAAATGCTTTGAAGAAATTGTTACCATAATGCTAACAAAAAATGTTTTTAGTAGACATAAAAAATGTGTTTGTTTTTTTTATAACATATATATCAGTAGTAGTAGCCTAGCTATATCAAGTGAAATATACCATGATGTAGAGCAGAAGCTTAACTTCAAACATTGCAATAATATAGATCTATTCATTCCAAACACCTGTCAGAGATAATAGCAGTTAGCTACAGTAATTTCCAAACAGCTTGGACTGGAGAAATTACTTGGATAAGGTTTGCAACATCTTCAACAAGACCAGTTAAATGTGACTTGTTTCTTGTAGCTCTACCTTGTCCCTGACTGTCCCTTTGCTACAATGGCTAAACGTAATAACTCTGCTAGCTGAGCAGAGCTATTTTAATGTAAAGCAGCCAACTGGAAATCAGAACTGAGGTCACAACTCGTAACCTGAAGCTCAAAGCTCGGAGTGGTAGATACAGGGTAGCTTACCAATAGTTGTCCCCTTCATTTATCACCCAAA
>NC_092864.1:8698621-8709925 GCF_032062135.1 Pyxicephalus adspersus
AGGATACTGTTGCTTATATGTTAGAGAACAACTTCAATTAAATGTAACTAACTACTAGTGCTCACGCATTGTCCCATGTTTCCCTCTTGTTGCATTGGCTAAACCAGTGTTTCTCGACTGGCTTATCATCGGGGAACCTCTTGAAAAAGAAATTCAAGTCTTCTACTGTAATTACTAACTCCACAGCTCACAGTACATTAGTGTTGAGGTCATTAGGAAGAATATCTCTTACATTGCTGGACATTGGGAATAATGCCTTCCTTACAAATATCCAAAAAGATCATTGGTGTCAGTTAAACTGGCCTGAGAGACACAAATTGCTTGTTACTCAAGGAAGCCCTAGCAACCTCTGGAGAATCCCTGGTTGAGAAACACTGATATAGACACTTTGCTAAAACCACAATATAAGTTGAAGAGATAAGCCGTGGTTTTATGTTATAATCATGGTTTAAAATATTAACCCAAACTTTTCAAAAAAAGCCAAATTGCTACAAAATATCATACTCCTTAAGTTCATGACTGAAAAGATAGGGGATCGGTTTAAATGTACTTTCATGCACACCCTGAGTCAGTTTATATTATTGTTTTGTCTATTTTTAATAAAGGATGAATTAAATATTTTTTTTTATTTCACTTATTGTATGCCTCAAACTGGCCAGTTTCACTTACTTCTCTTAGTAAGTTGCAGATTAGTTACACTTAAAATTCCCAGTTAAAGGTAAAGATTTTAATTTGGAGTGTGATTTGGTCACTATTGAGCTGCTCACTGTTCTCCTTCCAGGAGGGGAAGCTGTACATGGGGACTTGCAGTGCAAGGATCTCCCTGCTTCTGCTATGGTAATTTTGTGGAGCTGTACAACTAGTACTATTTTAAAACTCCTCTACATCTTACTCTCTGGTAATAAAGCCACATCTTTCACACAATGGTTTATCCAATTGTATATTTTCTATCTAGTAAATAGTAATGAGACCATGATTAAATTTATATTGGCATATGACTGATATGTTGCGATTTGTCACCCTTTAGATTATCATTGTATACCTAACAAAAAACGCTGCACATCATTAATAATGGTCACCTGGATCAATGGTTGCCTATATCCTTCTTTTTTTACTAGTTCCATCTTAAAAATGGCCTTCTGTTTTTCTCTTACCATTCACCAATTCTTCTGTGATGCTAAAGCTCTGATCAACATTTCCTGTGGTGGGACTGAAATGTTTTACTTTGTCTTGTGTGTAGACTTTTTATTATTTGGTGTCTGTCAAATTGTGTGCAACTGGATGTCTTATATAAAGAGTATCAGGCTCATACTACGTAATAAATTTAAAGATGGCAGAAGTAAAGCCTTCTCCACCTGCTCATCCCACCTCATTGTCATGTGCATCTTCTATGGGTCTATTGCAGTTGTGTATATACCATCATCAGACCGATATGATATACTGGAACAGATCTTAACAGTGTTCTACACCACAGTGGTCCCCATGTTGAACCCTTTCATATACAGCCTATGAATCAAAGAAGTAAAGAATTCTTTGTGGAAATTGTTGATATAATTGTTGTTGATATAATAACAAGAGAATGTTTTCTACAAACCCTGACAATGTTATATGTATATATAGAAAATCAGAGCTAAACTGAAACTCAGAAATTTGTAATTTCCAAGTTCCAGCTTGAAACCTCAAACTCAAAGCCCAGAACACCACAAAATTTCCATGATCAGCTTAACTTACCTGTGACACAACCGAACAACTACGAAAAAGAAAAAAGAAGTGTGAAGCACTTTAGAGAGGTTCCTCATGGGAAGGAATGAGAAGCAATTTAGACAAGGTCAATTTCCACCTTAAAAAAAAATGATTTTTGACATTGAAACAAATGAATTAAAAAAATGTTATAGTAAAAATTTTACTTTCAGACTGTTTTTAATATTGACCTTAGTTACTGACTTCTAGTTATTTGAAAAAACCCTAAACATTTTCAGCAAAATTCATGAAAGGATCAGGGGAATGTGTGAGAAGTCCCAAAGGGCCCCAGATAGCCGCCTCCTGACATTGAGGAATGAGTATAAGGATACATATGTCACTACACATTTCCAGAAGGAAGTAAAAAAAACTCCTAGAAATCACGGCACAGACAAATAAATTTGCTGACATGGTAATTACTACACTTAAGCAAACTGGCTTTATAACTTTTTACAAATATTTCCAGTTTGCTATTTTCACACCAATACACTCTCATATCTATCAGCAATCAAAGAGAATTTTAAAAGACAGCTGCTTTAGGGAACTACAGGGTTTTCAAGGTGTCAGCCTAATATTAGAAACTCAACCTACAGCCTAACATAGGGCAGACCCTTAAAATATTGTAATTTCTTGTTTTTCTTTACCTGATCAGTTTCCTATTCACTCTATACTGGGGTTAGCTAATGGGAAACTTTTGTGTGTGACATCAAGTAAGCCAAAACCTATTCTATCCAGTGCATGTACTAGCAGATCCCTGGAGTTATTTATTCATAATGCTAATAATTTTGGAAAAACAAGGATTTAGATGAATGTATAGGGCTTCCAGTATATATATTTTCTTTACGTAATATAGTTATTACGTAACTAGAAGGGAGTCGATAAATGTTTTCACACAACTTTCATTCACGATTAACACATTTTTCTTTTTAAATCCAATTAGTAAAAAGTAAATCTTAAATGAGACCTGTGTGGATGTTCTGTGAAGTAATTTAGAAATAGACCTCCAATTGTATTTTGTTATGTAGTATACATAGCTTTTATACTCATGTGGTGTAGGTCTTTGGAAACCTGAGTTTCCAGTGTTAATGAACACCATTTTTTAACCATTTCAGCTCTGCATACCGTTTATAAACCTGAGCACTTTTTTTATTTCAGGTATGTGCTGAATAATTTGAGAATAACTTTGTCTTTATTTTTGATAATGAGTAGTAAATATGTTGTTTTCTATAGCATTTATTAATTTTATTGCTGTTTTATTAACTATCTGTTTGAGGCACTTGTAATTTGTTCAGCACGACTGGCATGAGTTTATCAGCACTTACCATGATTGAGAATGGATTTGCATTTCTGGATAAGGTGATTCAGTTTTCAGGTGTTATGTTTTAATTTTAAGTAAGTATCAATATCTTTACTTTACTTTAATGTACCAATTCCCCTAGATTGGGGAAGATATCTTGGTGTTTCCTATATTTAAGGGGCTTCTAGGTTATATCATATACCCACAGCAAACCCTAACAAATATATTGGAGAAAAATTATTGGGGAGGAGGTTCTGTCCCTAAAAACCGGAACCCCACTGATCACTGAAGTCAAGCAAAAAGCATAGTATTTATGAATGAAAAGTTGTGAAATATAATTTACACAGTAAAAGGAATACTTGGGGCAAAAATGTAATTGGTTTGGGGTAATAAAGAACTAAATCAACCTTCTGATGGCTTTTAGGATAGCCCCTGGGAGCCTAGGGGTGGGAGACAACTTGAAACTATTTTTTTATTATTTTAACCTTAAACAAAGTGAATGCAAAATAAACATTTTTAATATTAATGCTTTGGCAATGTTTACCTAATAGTCTATACTAGTGATGAGCGAGAAGGCCTTTGACAGTCTCGCGAAAATTTTCTCGAACTCCTAGGTTGGTTTGTAACCCAAACATGACGTGCTGAAATATGTAATGCCTGCATTGTAAACATATGTAAATACTCACACTCAAAGACATTAGCAATAAGTTCATCTCTGACTTGACGTCCCTCTGCTATGCTTTGGGAGCTGGAGTCAGGATGTTGGTGTACCTGTGGCTTGAGTTCCTCTGGAATGTTCCAGGTATCACCATGGTGCAGGCACAGGTTATGAAGCAGGCAGCATGCCATGATGACTCGGTCAGCTTTCCATGGTGTGTACAGGAGCTCACCACCGAGCCGTGCCAAGCACAGAAACCGTGCTTTTAGCAGCCCAATGGTTTGCTCCACAACCCCCCGGCTTTTATGCAGAGCCTTGTTGTAATTATGCTCTGCTTCAGACCGGGGGTGATGCCCAGCTGTCATAAGCCATGGAAGCAGCCCGTATCCTTTGTCAGCTGCAAAAAGACAAACATAATACATGTTAGTTCATGGTATAGTAAGTGTTCTGTGAATGCAGTGTAACACTTGAGTTTTTTACAAAGGTTGCTAAGGGTTGTGCTCATCGGTCACTTTATTGCTTTTTGGTTGTTAGGAACCATTGTTACTACAGACTACCACACATATATGTTTGGGGTGAAATATGAGATCATTTTTTTATAATGACCTCTTTAGTGTATTTTTACCTTCTTTTGACTTGCATCAATAATGTGCGTATTTCAATTTTTTTACAATAGTACGCCCTGAGATGCAGCAGTCTCCTCCTGCCCTCCGCGCTCGGGGTGATGTGGATGATTGGGATGTCACTTGGCATCGAGATGACACTGGCTTCCTCTAGGTAAGATGAACCTTCATGGTATGTCTTTTTGACATTGTGCACATGTCTCTCATGTTTATAACCACACTCATGTGTAATATAAGTGTTTAATTTCACACATTTTTGGCTCTGGGAGTGGTATGTTTTGTGGTTAGATTTGTGGTAAACCCATCTATGCAAATGAACTTGGGTTAGAGTCAAGCTCACTCTATTTGATTTGTTTTTGTGCTTTATTTAACAGATCACCATCTACAGGAGGAGGTCATTGATCCACTGCAGAGAAGCCTGGAGGAGAATACAGGTAATTTGGTTTGTGTTCAGCCTTCCAAAAGCTAAGTAATACATCCTGTGCCCCTAGCCGCCCAATTTGTGCCCCTGCCCGGCCACCCTGTGCCCCTGCCCGGTCAATTAGTGCCCCTGCCAGCCAATCCCGCGCCCCTGGCCGCCCAATTAGTGTCCTGTGGAGGAGGTGCTGGCAAGGTCTCTCCAGTAGCTGTAGATAAAAAATGAACACCATAAGTAAAAGTGGGTGGGCAGGACTAAACTAAATTTGTAAGGTTAGTTAAGGTGAATAGATTAATGCAGAACTTCTAAATGATATTTTTTGCCAACGCCCAAAAATTCTGAGCCAACATTTGTCAGTACAACTATGGACAATTAAACTAACTAACTAAACAAATCATGCCTATTTTTGTTTATGCTAGCCAACAACCTAGAAAGAACCTTCATTTGATGCATGAGTAATGACTGGAAGCTACATGAAATCCTGCTAGATCTTTCTTTGTATTTGTAACCAAAAACGGTGAAAGTAGTGTAAGAATGTGTTGAATTGCAACATGTTACAAAAGTTGATTCTAAGGTTAGCTTACAGGCAATCTCCTCAATCTCCTCCTCTCCCTCATCGGAGGACTCTGGCTGCAGATGTTGGGCAGTGGGCTCCTGCTCCGGAGATGGCTCCTCCTCTTGGGATGCCTCCTCCTCCACATCCTGGGGGACGGCCAGTCACCTGTGTGGCCGCTGTATAATTTGCAGCCACCGGCAATAATTGTGCTCCTAGATGTAAACTCTGTTTACACCTAGGAGGACACTCAGGTTTTAGTGAAGCATTAGTAAGTGCCAGACATACATACATACAATCTAGGGGCAAAATGTAAGCACCGTTGCATTAGGTCACATAATGCAGCACATGTGGATTTATTTTGTTGACATGGGAAAAAAATTTAAATAAAAAAAGTGGAGAAATACAAAACACGGGAATATCTATGTGACACAGTAGAATGATGTGCCTTCACCAAAATCAGGGTTGTGGTCTCAGCTAGCCAGATGACATTCTACCAGAAGGCTTCCACTGTCCTCCGGACAAAGAAAGACAATTTCCAGCCTTGCGTGATAGCGAGGAGGCAAATTCATGCTCTTCAAATGATCTACCTCTGATTGAGCTTTATGGGGTAGAATCATGAAGATTTTTACAAACCGTATATACACACATCGAAATTTGTGCATGTACATAGTTGTCAACAGCCAACTTTAGGTGTGTGGACCTCTACCCAGCTCTCATCTGCAGCTGTAATCCATTGAAAGAACACTGGAGGATGCTCCATTCTCAGCTGTCATCCGTGCAGAGGATTCCAGCTGCCGATAAGAGCTGGGCAGTGAGAAGAGCGCAGCTAGAATGAGATGGGGAGACAGGCTGTCCCTCCCCCATTCTATAGCTGTGCTGTGGCTTCTATATAAAAAACTGTATAAAATACAGGTAAAAACAGGTAAAATATATCCACTCTGTGGGCATGTGTAACGACATCATGGGCACAGTGTGATATCTGTGTGTGGGAATTCTGCATGTCATATCTTGCAGCCTTACCGGAGCGTCTTATAGTCCGAAAAATACGGTAGTTACAAACAAGTAATGTTTCCAGCAGGAGTGGAGTGTACATCAGCACTTACCATGATAACAATGGATTTACATGAATAGGTTTGTTTGAATAAGATTTCACAAGGTAGTGACAAACTTCAGTTATTCCAATCACTGTGGGGTACATAGTGGTATCCTACATGTATTGAGCTATCAGCATTTATGCACATTCACCATGTTTGTGCATGTGGGAAAGGAAGCAGGATTCTTGAGACCTGAAGTGCTGCAAACAATTTGCAGAGGAGGTTGAGTGCAGAAGGAGCTGTTTATTTGACACCACCATCAGATCGATATAACATACAGGAACAGATCTTAACAGTGTTCTACACCACAATGGTCCCAATGTTGAACCCTCTTATATACAGCCTACGTAACAGAGATGTAAAGAACTCCTTGCACAAATTGTTTAAATATTACTAAGGACATAATGTTTATTACACTGACAATGTTAATTGTTTATATAGGAAGTCAGAGTTAAAATGAAACTCAGAAGTGTGCCATTTCTAAGTTTCAGCTTGAAAGCTAAAACTCAAGGCTAATGAAGTTCTAAGCATTTTGGAGGTTTGAAGCTTTAGATTTTTGAGAAGGGAGTAGGTATGATTAAATTCTTGAAACAAAAAATTAGGTGTCCTCTATCTCTTTGTGAAGGTAAATGTCTATGTCACCCCGTTCTGGAATATAATGAAAAGAAATTAATAGAAAGACGGGGGTTTGTGATTTTAAGATTAATTATGTATTGATAAAACATAAATTCCTACATAATTATACAGCAGTCAGATAAATGAGCAGTGGTCATGAATTTGATTCATTTTCAGCTTTGCGATTGAGGTGGGTCTGTGAAGCCCAGTCAATGGTGATGTCATAGCAATCAAATAGGACAAACCTGGTCCCTGTTCTGTGTGCACCTACAGTTAATTACAGGTCAATTTGAATCTTTAGTGCTTGATCTTTATCATCGATTCATTTATAGTAAGATTTGCTGAAGCTGTTGCTTTAATACGTTTTGTATTTTTTGGTTTGGTTGCAACACTAATTCATATCATGCTGTAAATATATTATTTAGCACTTTATATAATGTCATCTTAGAACAGTATACATGTTAAAAAAAATTTCCAAGTCATTTTGGATCTGCCTAAAGTTTCATTATAGTTTGGCTTTAGAGAAATCAAATATTCAAAACAATTATTGTTGATGATTGTAGATGTTATAATGCATGTATTAAGGAACATTTAGTGATTTCAGTTGTGTGTGCATGTAAAAATAGATTTAAATGCATGTAAATACATATGTATTTCCATTTTTACTATTTTAACTGGACTGGTTTTGAGGAGGAGGGGGGATTATCCAAGTAAGTTTTCTTGAATGGCATGCATTCATGTAACTTTTTGTAATCTTCATTATTGTTAGCTTCATCTGTCGCTGCAATGTTTTTGTGCCTGTGGTGGTCTCTATTGGTTAGCAATTCTTCAACCTGTTTTCTTACAATGTAATCATTGTTAATAAAGGTTTATCATTTTATCCACAAATCATTAGTACAAATATATTCATGCTTTCCACTCCAAACCCCTCATTGCCTTTGTCCCTTTTCTCAAAGTATTCTCTATTGTTGCATATTGGTGTTTGAATGTATTATGTAAGTTTTCTTTTTATGAATAAATTGACATGGTTTTTATTTATTTTAATAGTCTGACATATGCGGAATTACCTGACAAAAAACAAACAAACAATAAACACATGTAATGGAACTTTCCAATGGCACTCATCTTTCACTCAGCCCTAAAAAATGTCTGTGGTGTTCAAATGTTTAAAACATCTATATGAGCTAAGAAATTAGCATATTTTAAAATTACTTATAATTTTCGAGTTAGGCAAGAGTTTATTGAGTTCGGCTCCTCTACATAGGCACCTATCTAAATGCTTTCGATGCCTGGTGGGAGGAGCTGCCTGCGGGTAAATATTGCAACTTTCCGCATGCTAAACCTCGGCTTTGCCACCAGACTAGATTTTCCCACAAAAGTCACAAGCACACACACACTCTTGTTTGTTTCTATAGATATATATGTATATATGTATTGTAACAGCTGGCCAAATAAATCACAGGGTTTCATCCAGGATGACAGGTACATTTGACCCAGATACAGGTTGTACGCAGAGTATTTTTCTGTTTAGTCAGTTTTCCTTTTAACCTGAAGGTGGGGTTGAAGTATCAGGCTTCTTGGCCAGGTGGGGGAGTTAAAGAAGCCTGGGTATGATCAGGTGTAACTGTCTCACCTGAAATGCATCCTGGAAATTAGGCTGGGGATATAAACTCCCAGCCTGCTAATTCCTGGATCTCTGTCCTGGCTCTGTTGTACCTCAAGATTGTTTTTATATATTTATAGATATATGTGGATAGATATAGATAGGATAGATAGGTATATATGTATATATATATATATATATATATATATATATATATATGTATATATATATATATATATGTATATGTATCTATATATATGTATATGTATCTATCTATAATGTATATGTATGGGGACGCTGGTGATCTGTTTCTCTTTGTCAGACCACCTAGGGTTTCCAATGACACTAGGGGCAATAGACAAACAGATGCCAGAAAACTGATTCAGTTCCCATATTAATGAAGCCTGAGGCAGCAAGAGTTGGATGAAGAGATGGACAGATGGGTTGTGTTGATGGCCCATCCAGACCTTTTGGTGACAACTAAAATTAGATGACACCTCCTGGCTTTACCACCAGCTTCCGATATCAACTTACCTAGGAGGCCTAGTAAGTTCCTGAAGTTACAGTAACCAATCCCAGTCTGGGGGGTGGGGTTCATCAACCAATAGTAATCTTACATCACATCCAGTAACCACTCCAAGAGTCTCAAGGATACCTAATGGGAATTAACTATGAAAAAATGGGAACTGAGAGAATTTAGGTCTCTTGCCTGCTGGCTCTCTTGCTTACCATCCTTGTCTTTTGGGGGTCTCCCTAGGTAAGCTGGTATGGAATCCCAGTATGGAGCTGGTATGGTACCCATTAACCTCGTAACAGGTAGCTATATATTCCTGATTGTAGTCTTATGGGTGTCTATAATATTACTGCATTACTTTGCCATTTTGTAATTACTGTATTGTGTACTAAGCATTATTAGAATAATACAGGGGTTTACTACTAATAACCTTATTTCCATGTACTGTATATATTATTGATTAAAGTTACTATATCTGTATATCAAACAATATTGCTGTGTACTTTATGTTTCACCTTGTTTTCCTAATTCAACTGTTTGAGTGACTAGCTATCATTTGTGAGTGAACCTTCTATTATTGAATATCTATATGCATTGATAGAGGATATAACATCCATATTTATCCAGATAAATATTCCAAAATCAACAGTGGTGACCACGAAGGGACACAAATTAGTGGGTTTATTCAAACAGCTTCTATTTTTGTTCTTATGCAAAAATAGAGTTAAGTGAATACAGGCTGAGTCAGCCATTCAGGCAAGTTGAGACCACAGTGATATTGTCTGTTATATTGTATGCTGCATGGGTATTGGTAAAAGGCCATACATCATTTCATGCTTGAGTATTTGCTGTATTTGCAATACCTTTATATGTATGTATAGAAATCCCAAAATAAAAGTGTATTGGATGTACCTCTAATAAACCGGTTTAAATTAGCAGGGGAGGATACACGTGGGATCATTAACTGAGATAAATTCTCAGTAGGAACTGTTGAAGTTGTAAGAATAAGGTATTGTTTAAGAACCCCTCACTGAAGTCTGTTGTTACAAAGCAAGTTATAAGAAGTTGGATTAATGAGATCTGGGAACTATTGTACTGTTTTCAGTGAAACCCAGAATAAGTGGATGTTAATTTTCACATAAGTTGATGAATACAGGTATTAATTTTTTGTAAACTCTGTGTAAACAAAGGAAAATGGCAGAGCTCAAGTTCAAATTCATATTAGCAATGTCACTGCCTAAAATGAGTCACAATGGCTCCTAACTGATATGATTGAGAAACAGCTGGGAAAACTGAAGGTTGACAAAGCACCAGGACCTGATGGAATACATCCATGTGTCCTCAAAGAGCTGAGCTCAGTTATTTCAAAGCCATTATTTCTAATTTTTAGAGACTCTTTAGTCATTGGCAAGGAACCAATGGATTGACCAATGTGGTTCCCATCTTCTAAAAGGGAGCAAAGTCATTACCAGGTAACTACAGACCCCTTAGTTTAACGTCCAATGTTGGAAAGGTCATAGAGAGTTTGATAAAGAACCACATAGAGGTTATAATATAAGTGATAGTCAGCATAACTGAAAGACAGAGTTGTCAAACAAATGTATTCTCTTTTTATGAGGAAGTAGGTAAACAGCTAGACAGTTGAATAGCAGTTGATACAGTGCACTTGGACTTTGCTAAATCATTTGACACTATACCCTACAGATGGTTAATATGCAAGTTAGGGTCAATAGGTTTAGAAAAGTCAATCTGTAAATGGATAGAGAACTGGCCTAAAGATCACATTCAGAGAGATGTAATTAATGTTTCATACTCTGAATGGTCTAGGGTTATTAGTGGTGTACCCCAAGGTTCAGTGTTGGGACCTTTACTGTTTAACATCTTCATAAATGATATAGAGTTTGGGATTAAAAGTACCATTTCTATGTTTGCAGATGACACCAAACTAGGTAATGGAAATAAATCCATACAGGATGCCTATAATCTACATGCAGACCTGGATGTACTTTTGATTGGGCAGACAAGTGGCAAATGACATTTAATATAAATAAATGTAAAATTATGCACTTGGGAGCTAACAACATGCATGCTTCATTCTGTCTAGGTGAAATACATTTGGTGGAGTCAGAAATAGAAAAGGATCCGGGGTTCTGGTAGATCATAGACTTAATAACAGCATGCAATGC
>NC_092864.1:8710756-8713218 GCF_032062135.1 Pyxicephalus adspersus
CAATAGCTGCTTTTGTTTTAGAAACTTTGAATGTTTCAATGTAAATTTTGCAATTTTGAAGTCAATGTTTAAGCTATGTTATTGTGTTTGTGGCCATATTGTTTGATTGTAAAATTCTGCCTTTATTACCACTTTTCAATAATTGTCCTGCATAAATATTTTCTAATCCAGTTTTCCACACTTGATAGGGCAAAATTGCTTATTGGTTTGGTATTTTTTTAATGCAAAATTTGTTGGGACATTTTGAGCTATTTTGGCTTTACATGGAAGTGTGGGTTTACATGTGTTTTGTTTGTTATAAATTTTTTTGTCGTGTAACTTTTGTGGTGTGTGTGTTTTTTATGTTTTTTTATATTTTAATGTGACCTTTTAGCATGAATTAGCGTGTGCTTTATCAGTTGAAAAATCCACCACACTTTTGCACAGTCTTCATTAAGGTATGTTTTTATTTTTTGGTGTAAAAAAATAAGCAAAACATGTATGAATGCATTTAGATGTGTCAACATATACACAGAAAAGAGAAATTATAAGAAGAAATAGGCAAAGAGGGCTTTTTGGACCATATTGCTTCACATTGCAAAGATTGCCTATTTCTTCCTATGATTTTGGATATTAGCTGGATAACTAATTGACAACCAGCTTGTCAGAACAGTGGAGTTGTGTGGCGGAAAAAGGCTGTGTACATAATACATTCAAATACCAATATGTGACAAAGGCAACGAGGGGGGTTAAGTAGGAGTTTGGTGTGGAAACCATGCAGATATTTGTATTCAATACTTGTGGAAAAAATGACAAAACATTGCTGACGAATTGCTAAACTACAGAAACTGGCATTACAAACCAGGCACAAAAACATTGCTGCAACAGATAAAGCTAACAATCATGAAGATTACAAAATCAAATCAATGCATACCATCCAGGCAAACATACTAACCTCCCCCCCCCCGCCCCAACATACACACACACACACACAAACCAGTCCACTTAAAATAGTACTAATAAAAATGCATATGTATTTGTATACATTTAAATGTATTTTTGACATACACACAAGTGAAATCACTAAATGTTCCTTAATACATGTATTATAACATGTTTGCCTATAATCCTTTACCAAAATATTTGATTTCTCTAATGTCAAACTAGAATTAAATTTTTATGAGGTCACAAATGTTTTTTCACATATTTTTTTACACTCATACTATTGTGTGATGACATATTTGAAAGTGCCACTTAGTATATATTCAGCTTCATAGAAATTAGTTTGCAGTGTTGCAATCAAAAGAAAAAGTAACAAGAAGTTCAACAAATGTAACAATAAATGAAGCAAGTTTGTGATTGAGTAGAATGTAACATAAAAAAGCAACACGTACACAAAAAAAATCAAGCATTAAAGATTCAAACTGACCTGTAAAATTGGCTGGAGATGTGCACAGAACAAATCGCAGGTGTGCGCTAATCAATTGCTATCACCTCACCATTGAGGTTAACATCTCCTGAATCACACAGCTGAAAATTATTTCCCTTAATTGGCGTATTCGCGATCTTTGCAGGAAACCGGCAGGTGAGTTCACTAGAACTCAGGCCCGACTGGCGCTAAAAGAGCTTGCCGACCGGCGTGTACGTACATAACAATACTTTTTTAGCTATAATATGCAATAAACTATAAAATGTAACTTTCATTATTTAGTTATTTAATATTTGTATAACTTATTTCTATTTTTAATACCAATACAAATAAAGTTAAAGAAGTAAAAGAAACTTGTATTCTACCAGGGGAGAAACACTTTAGTAAAACTTTATTATATCTTGATAGTAATTGTTTCTCTAGAGGCTTCTCTTTCTGTACAGAACAAAGATTAGAAGGGTATAAAATATTTCTGTATTTTATGGCTCCCTGTGAACAGAGGGTCATGCTGCTCTACAGTTTGTGTATTCTCTTCCTGTTTGTGTGGGTCCTCTCCAGGTGTTCCGATTTCCTCCCGGATCCCAAAGAAAAAGTCAACAATTTGTTGTATTTACAGTTTGCTATCTGTTCACTCCAACACACTCACATATCCATCATTCATACTGGGTCTTCCAGCACCATGAGATTTAACACAGCTACTATTACAAATTAAAGTGTTTTCAGGTGTTAAGGGTGTCAGCTTTATATTAGCAACCTAACGTCCAGCCTGATGCCTTATTTTCCTATTTAGACAAATCTTTGGGGTTTACAAAAAAAATATATATTTGACATTTAGCAATTATTCATTGATGGAGAACTTTCCAGGTCAATGTGTTTTCAATGGACATAATTGATTCTCCAGTATTTAGTTAATGTCATATATACTGTTTTATAAATGGACCCCTATGGTTTTCTAATTGTCATTTCAATTTATTACTGTCTTGTTTTTTTTTCACCGTATTAGTTAATTGTTCTCTTTAGACTGGGGTTATTATTATTATTATTATTATTATTA